>NW_025721150.1:300000-579073 GCF_922984935.1 Meles meles
TGATGGCTATTAAGGAGGGCATGTGTTGTAATGAACACTGGGTGTTATACCCAATTAATGAATCATTGAACACTACACCAAAAGTTAATGATTGAATGTATGGTGACTAACATAACATTTTTAAAAAGATGCTTTTTAGCATTAAATTAATACATGTATAAGCAGTACTGCACTGACTATCCTTGCTTGTATTGGATATTTCCTTAACCTAAGCTCCTAAAAATGAAATCATCACATCCAAGGTCTTTTCAGGTTGTTACCAATCTCCCAGTGAAGCTTCAGGCTGCAGCCCTCACCTCATGAATATTCATGTGAGGTATAATGTTTCCCAATAGTTCTGAGACCTCAAGGGCATCTGTCACATGGAAGTCCATCTGTTTAGACCATCTGTATGGTGTGCCTCTGGCTCTCAATCCCTCAGGAAGACAGATTTACAAACCGACAGAGGCCAGATCTTTGGAAACATGCAGATAATGTCTTGAGAAAATGTGTGCGTATTTGCTGATAAAATTGACAATTCTTTTCTCATTCTTATTTCCACATGAAAAATCTTTTCCTTATTATTTGTTAATACTCCATTCAAACCATTTTTCACAATTCATATCAATGGACCACCAAAAAATAAAATCCAAAAATATACAGAAATGCTTTGCAAGAAACAGTGATATGGCCTTCACTATTTGAATTTAGGCAGACTTAACAGTCCCAGACTTATAAAACACATAGGCCCTGAATCATGTTTATGAGCAGAAAAGCCATGTGGTTGCTTTGTATCTAGATTAGAACCATGGCACATGTCACATGCGGATGTGGCCTGTAATCAAGGTGGGGTCCCCCTGCACATAAGCACATTTACTGGGAGGCAGTGTTCTCCTTACAACAGTATCTCACCAATCAGTATCTCAGAGAAGAGAACACAGCACTTGAGGAATATGCAAACACAGGAAATAAATTTAGACTTTCAAAAAATATATCTCATCAAGTCACAAAGACTGTGTTACCAACAGGCATATTTCTATACATATGGGAAGGTGAGTAAGAACCAGGAGAGACAAGGAGCTAAGATATCAGACCAGATAAGTAGGCACCATAAAGTCCCTGAACTCCCTTAGTTCTGGTGGTAGCCCCACCCCTGACTACAGCAAGCTTTCACCCACCCACTGGGATGGGACACCTGGGTGGCTCAGTTCATCAAGCATCTGCTTTTGGCTCAGGTCATGATCCCAGGACACTGGGACCGAACACTGCATGGGGCTCCTTGCTCATCAGGGAGCCTGCTTCTCCCTATTCCTCTGCCCCAGCATGCACGCTCTCTCTCTCATTCTCATTCTATCTCTCTCTCTCTCAAATAAGTAAATAAACTTTAAAAAATTTAATTGTGTTTACCCTATAATTGGTCACAACCCCTTTTCTTTCCTGAATGAAAACCTATCACAAGCTCTTAGGACACCAATGTTTCATGAATCATAAGCTGATCGAAATGGGACATATGAGCCCACAAGAAGCAAAGCAATCTACAATAACTAGAAATGTAATGGTAAACTGGCTCTTGATTAAAAAAAAAAGAAGAAGAAATAGATGAAAGAAAAGGAAAGATAAGACAAGAAAAGAAAGACAAGACAAGAAAAGTCTGATTTGCAGTTTCTGCCAATTTCCATGGTGTAACTGTTCCCACTATGACTGATTTGGAAAAAGGCTGTGTTTAAGCACCCTGGGCTATTTATTGAAAGTTCAGTGTGTTTCTGCCATCTGAAATAGCAAGTAAACATGATCATAATATAAACAAAAAGGTTCAAAACACTACCATTGTTGATCATGCCCACTTGCTACCTGGAGATCCGTACACACACAGATGCACAGCCTGCAGAGAAGGTGACTCAAATGTCGCAATGGGATTTTCTTTAGTAATAAGTAGTATAGTATCAGGTATATGAAGGAAAGAAGGGCATTTAAGACAAGAGAACCCATGTTAGTATCAGAGGTTTGAAAGCACCTGGCTCATAGTGATCTATGAAGAATACCTCTTCCTATCAAGTTATTGACATAGCAGACTTGTACTCGCAGCCTTGGGTCAACCGCCACCATTCACTTTGAATGAATAATGAAGTTGGATCCAGCCACCCTCCAGATGGGAGATATCACATCACACACACACACACACACACACACACACACACACACACACACACAGGCACACAGGCAACCCAGTTCATCTGTCCAAAGAGCTCTGAATTCCAGAAGTGCTTCTTTCTGGGAGGGAAAGCCTATAAAAGGGGCACTGAGAGAAAAGTGTTAATGACATTGGTCAATGAGAAAAAAGAGGAGCAGGAAACAATCAGACAGCTTCCAGAGAGGACAATGCTACAGTTCTGCCCCAAATCGAAATCATTTCCCTCTTTAGCTCAGAGGCAGGAACTCAGCAGGTTGTCATTCCTTGGCCCTTCCATCCCCTCCCTTTACCTGAAGCACAGGTAAGGTGACATGGAGCAGATGGAAGCCAACCTTTCCACTGACAAGCAAGCATGCCTTGGATGTTCCCAGTAATACCTACTGGTGAGGATCACCAACATCTTGTCAACTTGTCAAGCCTGGGAAACTTCTACTCCTGGTGATGGGGGATTTAATAATTACCATTCCTGGGTCGCCTGGGTGGCTCAGTGGTTTAAGCCGCTGCCTTCATCTCGGGTCATGATCTCAGGGTCCTGGGATCGAGTCCCACATCGGGCTCTCTGCTTGGTGGGGAGCCTGCTTCCCTCTTAATCTCTCTGCCTGCCTCTCTGCCTACTTGTGATCTCTGTCTGTCAAATAAATAAATAAAAATCTTTAAATTTTTTTTTTAAAATTGCCATTCCTCATTTCAGCATCACATTCCAGATTCAAACTTTGATGTCCTCCATTCAGAGAAACTGAACTTCTCAAAACATATTGCATGGCAATTTCCCCCCTAACAGACACACAAGCTTGATGCAATTTAGGAGCAAACAGTATAGCCTTCCTATTAAAAGGACAAAAATATTCTTGACCTGTGCTCTTTTTAATTAGGAATGAGCGATCCACATTATCAGACCAGTCCAAAGAGATTTTCCCATTGACACAGCTTCATGGGTCACACAGCACTCAGCTTCCCCAAGCCTCCAGAGATGGGGTCACTTACTACACGAGATGTTCATGCACCAGAATCAGAATTAAAAGAGCATATGGCAGAAGAAATCTGCTTGCAGAGGACAAAAATAAAAGTAATATTGCAGGGGAATTGGTACAAATTAGGGAGGCCATTAGAGGGGCTGTGGACAGAGTGATGCCAGGAGACCCAGTTGGGTGTGCTAGCCCAGGAAGGAAGCTGCATACAGGAAGTTCAGAGCACGCTTGCCTTCTTTCTGCCTACAACTTGAAACACAAATATCTTGTCCCTGCCTCTGTCCATGGCTCTTGCAACTGTTTAGCCAACAAGCCTCCTTGCTTTGAAGAATTAATCATTTTAACTAGGATTGAAAGATAATTAAAAAAAGGATAAGCAGCCAGTTTAACCTTTCACCTTAACTTATATTTCAGTTGCTTTGGCTTCAGAGAAGATTTCCTTAAAGTCTCCCTCATCATGACTCATGGGTCATAGAATCAGGCGCTCATAGGTACTCCCTATAAGCAGGAAGAATGGTCATGCTAATGGGTCCTCATTCATTAAAGGCAGGTTTAGTGGCTTCACAAAGGATACCCCCAAGCCTTGGGACACCTTGTAGCAATCAAAGCAGCCAGAAAACTCTCTGATTGCCATTTCCTGTCAACTTTGGCTCCAGTTGGACACTCGGTTGGAGCTCTGGGCTGTGACACCTGTACGCATTCATCTGCTCTAGCTAAGGAGACTTAGTTACTAAAGCTGAGACTCTTGGTCCAGTGTTCTCAGGCAAAGAAAACCTACTTCGTGGTGCCCACTACAGTTCAAGTTCTTGACTATGCCCTCACAGAGTCAGCTAGCTACCACAGGGGGGATGGAACCCAGCACAAACCCAGTGTTACTATCTAAAAAATGCTTATGCTTAATTAACCACACATCCCCAACATCTTGGCCTTCTGAAGACCTCCTCACTTTGAATCTTGGCTGGCATGGTGAATAAAACATGGCTGAAACACTCTTGCATGACTTCTGGGGTTGGGGTGCAAATTTCTGCCTTTCTCTCTAGAAAGCCTTGTTCTGGAGAAAGGAGGCCAGGTGCCACGTTGCAAGGAAGCCCAAACTAGCATGTAGAGAAGCAGTGTGGATGTGCCAAGCACCTGTGGCTGCTCTAGCTACCGCGTGGAATGCCAGATGTTAGCGAAGTAGCCCACCAAGGAACCCTATCAGTCAAACTTCCAGATAAACTCCAGTTCCACTCATCATCTGACTGATAGCACATGAGGGACTAGGGGACAACTGCCTGACTGAACTCAGCCAAGCCACAGAGCTGGGAGACACAATCATATATGGTTGTTTTAAACCAGAAAGTTGTGGGGAGAGATAAACCACCCACGCTCCACTCCCATTTCAAGTCCAAGTTTAGAAACACTACCTTAGATTCCAGAGACAAGTGTACCTGCCCACCGAATGGGGAACTTCCTTCATTTATGGCAGAAGGTAAGGCTATGTCGTTGAAGGCAGGGAATGTAGGTGAAAGGCACCATCATTACCTGAGTAACAAGAAAACACCAGTAACCACAGTTCTCCTACACATTCCCTCCATCCTAAGTTTGCATGAGTTTCCCTTTACCCAGAATACTTTCTTCCAAATTCCTGCCTGAAAACTCCTTCCTCATCATTAAAGTTGTTACATTCATGCTTCCTCCTCCAAGAAGCCTTCCTGGCCCTTTCAGAAGGCCTAAACTCTGCCTTGCTACCAGCTTCATTAGACTTCCTGTCACTGTGTCCTGACAGGTCTTTGCATTTTTACCACTCATCCAGGGGGGACCCCGAGGGCACAGCAGTCTCTGTATTAGCTAGTTAGGGCTGCTGTAACAAAGCACCACAGACTGGGGGCTTCAATAACATATTTACTCTCTAACAGTTCTGGAGACCATAAGTCTGAGACCCAGCTGTCTGCAGAGTTGGTTCCTTCTGAGGCCACCAGGGAGAATGTGGTCCAGCCTCTCCTCTTGGCTTGTGGACAGGTACGTTTTCCTTGTTTCTGTACTTGGGCTTCCCTCTCTGTGAGTCTGTCCAAAAGTTCTCTTCTTATGAGGACAGCAGTCAGATTGGACTCGGGCCAACCTTCATGACTTCACTTTAACTTGATTACTTTTTAGGACCCTCTCCCCAAATATGGTCCCATTCTGAGGTACTGGGAGTTAGGACTTCAACATCTGAATTTTTCTGGAAGGAGGGGACCCAGTTATACATAACGTTATCTTATTCTTCTTTGCGTTTTCAGCTTTCAGCAAGTAGGCACTCTTAAAAGGGAGAGAAACAGAAGGGAAGGATAGAGAAAGAGGTGAGAGTTTGGGAAGAAGGGTGTGGGGATAGGTGAGGTGATGTTGGAAGGAAACTACCCCGTCAGAGTATCCCATGGCTTTGAAAAGCTGAATCCTAGTATACCCCAAATCTGGAGGACTGAGAGAAATAAGATAACAAAGAGTATCAAGAAGGCCAGCGGACAGGTGGTGGGTAAAGAGTGGGACAGGATATGAGAAGCATGTAAAGAATTAAGTATAAGTAAGAGAGACAAAAAAGATGCTAAGAATGTGAACAGAAAGAAGTTTCCAGTAACACTTACTACCAGGGTTACTTAAATAGCTGGCAGAGAAACAGACAAAAGCTAATGCTCCTATTCTGACATCAGAAGAATGGACAACACGAAATAGAAAAGAAGTAAGTGGGTGAGCACCTGACTGAAAGTAACCAAATTCTCTGTAAGCACACAAACATGCACAATTATATGCCCATGTAATCACAGCTCAAGTGTGTTATGCTATGAAAGGCTCACTGCATTTAATTGAAAATAATATCAAGAAATAGTCTTAATTCACTTTGCTTAACCACCCATGAAGAACTCCCATATTTAAAAATGCAATGAATCAGATAGGGAAACAAACAAACAAAAACCCCCAAAAAACAAAACAAAACAAAACAAAAAAACAACCCAGCTTCACCTCTGGCTTTAATTCTATCAGAGAAGATAAATCATTTTGCCTCTAACAATCCCTACCTAAGTAGATGTCTATGTATGTTTTATAAACATAGCACCAAGTAAATGTCTTGATGTCTAAATTTCCCTTCTCAACGTATTCAGGTTGTTTAAAAAACAAATGGTTAGGAAAACATCCCTACCCAAAGATATAAATGCATACTTTTCCGGAAAGGGCATCGATGCTGGAGCGCTAGGTGTACAGCTGTTTCTAAGTCAGTCTGTAACATGTTGTTTGGCTTCTTTGTAAACAACATATTTTTAAATGAAATCCTACAGCCTGCTGTGAAAAAAAATAATTCTATACGCAACTGTAGCACCACGTTGAGAGCACTGGAACATTCTCGACAATAAAACAGACTCCTCCCAGTTATCCCACTGTTAGGACATAAGGCACTGAATAGAATGCAGCATGTGTGTAGAACATTCTTCCAGCAAAAATAGGGGCCAGATGTCAAAGGTGGTGAGGAGTGGGGAGAAGACAGTGAATGTGCTTAGAAATTCATGGCTGGTCCTTATTAATGTGCCATCTATTCACCTGCTCCCTCCACATCAAGCAGCCTGGATTGGTGTTTAGACCTATAAACTGGTGTTGTCTGAGCAGTGGGCAGCTGGAAGCTTCTGCTCATCTTCTCTTGTCAGGGATGAATCAATCATCTTGAGTGATGTCAGTATCTGCCCAAATCATTTTATAGTAGAATAAATGGCAGATGGTGGTATTTTTGTAGTTAATTGGTTCCACCAAATACAGTTTTATCTCTTATAAAATGAAACCATTTGCAGCTTATAGGTGTACAGATATCATTAAACGCAGGCTACTGAACCTTTTTTATAAAAGGTAAAGCAAGATATGCTAACATGGGTTGACATTAAGCACAATAAGCCCAGAAAGCCTCATGTTTTTAATAAATACTTGCATTTCATAATGCTAAATATTTATGACTGACATGCCCTTCATATCAGGTTTGCAACAGAGGTCTTTGTTTTCATGCTCAGCCTCGTTTCTTCACATAGATCCTTCTAAACCTCCTGAAAACATTCCCACGACAAAAACAGCCCTTCTCTTTGCCTCTGAATTGTCTTTACAAGCATTTAGTCTTTACTTTTTTAAAAAATTTTATTTATTTATTTGACAGAGAGAGATCACAAGGAGGCAGAGAGGGAGGCAGAGAGAGAGGAGGAAGCAGGCTCTCGATCCCAGGACCCTGAGATCATGACCTGAGCCGAAGGCAGCGGCTTAATCCACTGAGCCACCCAGGCACCCCTGCTCTTTACTTTGACAAGACTTCTTTCAGAGTAGATGGGCGCCAGCCACCAGAGGAGTCACCTTGAGGCACACACACACGCACAAAGGTTCACACATTCACACCCTGTCACACTCATGCACATGCACTCACACCCACAACACCAATCCCATTAACACAGGGATTTCTGTATCTCCACAAGGGTGGGGTCTGTCCAGATGTAAAAAAAGATGTAAAAATGCTTGTTTCAAAATGCTGGCAAATGGAACCCCTACATTTTTGGCTACAGAAAGCAGTGAGCAATCTTACCACCGATGGTAGTTTTCACACTTTATTCCTTCTAGAGTTGGAAGCCAAGGTCTACGTAATGGGGGTCCAGAGAATGAGCTCTGTTCCCATGGTGACTGGGTCACAGCTGGGGCAACATGTCCCTGGATGAAGAGATTGCAGGTGAGGATGGTTATGCAGCCTTTGGTCCCACAGGGAACCACCTGGAGAGTAGTATGAAATCACTTTACTCTTTGACGAGCTCCACTCTCTCAAAATCCAAATTTCTCTGCTCAGCAACAGAGCTCTTTCAGCCTGGCTCCAGATTGCCTCACTCTCCCCTCTGCTCCATGAATTTCCTGTTCTTCAAGGAACTCCTTGAAGTCACCCTCAGCATCAGCTAAGGTTGTGTCCTCCACGGGTTCTCTGTGCTCTCAGTTTTTTTTTTGCAACTGAATGTCGTGACTATTATCCTTGGCCACCTCTCCATCGTCCCATATTCTGTTCTATTTTTCTTTGTAGCCACCCATTTCAACATCTTATGTTAGCTTCCTGCAGAGCTGGGAGGTCAGTAAATGACCTTTGGACGAATGAACAAGACAATGAATGAGTTGAAGATATTTGCTATATTGAAATATGGTACCTAAGGCAATGGAAAATGACAGGGTTTATTATTTTTACTCTAAAGCAACAGAAAGGAAATAAAGTAAATTGAAAGAGAAGGATGAATGAAACATAAAAGGAAGGCGGTGTCATGGTGGGTGAAGCCACATTTAGTGCCTAGAAGTCAAATAAAATTAAGACCTCATGAAAGAAGTAGATTACAGTGTATTCCAAGACTTTTTAAAAAACACAACTGTAATGAAGCAGCCTGTCCTCAGTAATAAACAACGTCGTCATCCAGCAGCCATCTCAAATGCAGTGTGGTCAGAACACTCTCTTTAGTGGCCCTTCCAGCTGCCCCCTACTCTGTACGCCTGCCACCACCAACCCAGGTGTTCCCCTTGCCTTTTCTCTCTAAGGAGATGGAACACCTCCCATCTACCAGCTGCTTAGCCAGAAACTTAGAAGTAGTGGGTCCAATGGGTGGGAGCCCCAGAACAGTGCTCTCCACCACCCTGACCACATCACTCCACTGTCCCACTCCTTGTGGCCATCGCCATCCATGCTATCCTAATGTGACTGCCACACTTCCATCTAACCTCCTCACATCCCCTCACCCATCTCAGGCTGTGCCCCACACAGCATCCAGTATAATTTTGGCAAAGTTTGTGTCATATCTTGCTGCTCCCCAGCATAGAACCTTATAGCAAGAACCTGCCAGAAGGTCCTTCCAGAACCTTCCTACATATACAGAACAAACTTCAAATCAGTGGGTTCACCAATCCCTGCCTTGAATCTAGATCTTCCTGGTCATCTGACATATTTGGGTGCTTCATCTTGCAAAAGGTTATGCTGGCCTTCTGTCCCTGGCACAGACTAACCTCACTCTGGCCCTGGGGCTCACGTGTGACTCAGCCTCCTGAGGATGTTCTCCTGCTGTCCTCATATGACCGCTTCTCCTCCCATTTGTGTCTCAGCTCCAGATCCTTCTCCTCCTCCAGGCCTGTCAAACTAGAGCTGCCACTCCCCACTCCCCCTGCATTTGAAATTTTCTTCACACTATTTACCACTGCCTGAAATGACCTTATTTGTTTGATCATGCCTCTCACCCCACTAGAAGCTGATGTGTGTGTGTGTGTGTGTGTGTGTGTGTGTGTGTGTGTGTGTGTGTGTGTGTTTTCCCCTCTTATCCTTGCTAGGTCTCCAATGCCTAGAATTGCACTAGCCCTTGAAAGACATTCCAAATATCATCAATAGACTGATGGATTCTTCCCAAATAACCAATATTTCAGCTCTCTTTAGATGAATGGCTTAAATAAAAGTATTATATTAAATCCTTTGGAAAGTTCTTACTTCTGATTCCCCTTGCAGATACCTTCTTATCTGACTCATCACTGGTGCATTAAAAAAAAAAAAAGGTACCTAATTCAAGATTGTAGGCTAGTTCACCTGAAAATGCCTAACTATTGTCTCTTTTCATATTTCATAAAGGGCATTGGCCTTTAGCTATTCTCCATGCATTAGACAAACTTTTGCTAACAGATTGTGATATATACCAGGCCTGTGCAAGGTGTATGCAGATGGAGTGAGCTCTCAGAGGGCTGAGTGTGGTGGGGAGGACAGGCTCCCCTGGGGAGAAATCAGAAAATGTTCCCAGAAGTAGCATTTGAAGAACGTTGAGGGCACCCGGATATATCAGAACGGGGACATGTCATTTGGCCTCATGTGGGGACATGAAATCACTCAGACAGTAGATGGACCAATGTGCCTAGAACTGAAAAATTATGGACATGTATAACCATATCCTAGTTTCTAGAACAAGGGCCCCTCCAATCCCCCCAGATGAGTTCTGTATTTGGACCCAGTCAGACCAGGCAGAAGTCCTCACCTTCACAACTTGTACTTCCCATCAACTGAAACTTCCACATGCCGTCCATTTCTGTAGTTCAGAAAAGAGTCCCTTGTGCCAGTCATTGATGTTCATACAGGAAATCAGACATGAGATGTCTTTTGGAACATAGTGCTAGTAAAGATGGGCATGATAATGCCTATCTTGAGGAGGAAACCTTTATTGCCCCTGAGAAACCGATTTGCTCTCAAAGGGCACAGAACATCTCTGTCCCCGTGCCAAGAACCTCAGAGCTGGTGTGATCTCGAATCATGGTCACTCTTATCACCTTAAGTCTCAGAGTTCTCTGCATCTACTCACTTCTTTGCTGCCTTATGTTTCTATTTCCATCTCTTGGTTAAATGTACTGAGTTGTTGCTGTCACTGTTCTGGTTTGCTGGTTGGGTTGGTTGGTTGCTTTGTCCTGTGTGTGTGTGTGTGTGTGTGTGTGTGTGTGTGTGTGTGTGTGTAATAAATAGCTTCAAATGCCTTTGAAGATAGTTATATAATAAACTTTGGTGTTTTAAATGCGTTCTCATTTCCTCTGGGTACAATTTAACAAGGGACTAGAAAGTAGTTAAGTTTGCCTAATTTTGACTGAAGTGGTGAAGATCCCCTTTACATTCTGGATGTCCGTGATTGTTGGGCAGGTGCCCTGGGATTTGCAGTGTGATCCACTGGACCCACCAATGGAAAGAGAAGGCAGTCAGTGATTAAACAATTCTATAACAGGACAAATCTTGATCAGACAGAAAGAACTCCCCCTTTCTTAGAAAATAATTTTGTTTACACTAAAAAGGGAAGAAAGTAAGGAAAGGAGAAAGTTTGTATTGGGAGAAATTTGTAAATACTTAGCTGGTGAAACAGGCAAACATTTTTTGGCTTACTTTGGAATTTACAAGGATTATTCCTTCTCCTTGCCAGACATCAATAGCTATTGTCTGCCTAGCGTCCCTGTTCCCTACCTTCTTCTGACAAAAAAAAAAAAAAAAAAAAAAAAAGAAAGAAAGAAAGAAAATCAGCCACTTAATCCCACCCCTTTGGCCACAGGGCCAGGAGTAAAGCTGTGAGCTAGGACAGGTCATCTAGAACATTCCTTGGAAATTCAGATGTGACTACTTAGAGAGGATAGCCTCCTTTGGGCTAGAGTCCTAACCTGAGGCTAGTAAGCCTACAAAGGCTGCCTGCCAATCTTCTCACTGCCTAAAGGAGGCTCATCTGTAGGCCAAGATAAAGCTTCAGTTCAAATTACTAGAGTTTCTGTCACTTTCAACTGAAAGAATTCTGGCTGGCATAGTCTAATCTTATAAAAGAGGGCAGAGAAGCCCAGACAGGAATCAAGCACTCCTGGTCATGGCAAGGAGAGCCCAGGACTCCCAAAATCCACTCCTGCCCTTCTGCTGGGCCACATCCAGTTCCTCTGCCTGGGCTTAGAGGGGGGCCAGTCACCACATCCAGAGTTTACCCCCAGGAAGATGAAGGACCAAACCTTCAATGCATCCCCTCTTGATCCGCTCCATCCCTTCTTCTGCCCCCCACCCCATGCCCTGTAGTCACAGTGACAGAAAAGACTACACCACTACTAGCGGTCTCCTAAAAATTACCAAGACTGAGAACCCAGCCATTATTCTGAGCCCTGCCTCTGGTTTATACTTCTACTCCTTTAATAAAGAACTTGAGTGATGAACTCCTGCCTTTATTTAAACAGTGCTTCCTGTCTGCTTTGCTCCGTCTCCTGCTGAAAACTCCCACCTGTGTTGCAAACATCTCAGTTGGTCTGGCTACTCCTCCTGTGAGGAAGGTGAAAGTGGAGTGAGAAAGAAGCAGAGATGTTTCTCCAGATCCCTGGAGCTGGATCAAGACAGGCCTGTCATGATTCACACTTCAGTGTAAGGGGCCCTGGGCTTGCCTCCTGGCTTAAGCACCAACTGAGTACTGTGACATGGGACACCTTCTTTCCTGCCCTAACCTTGTGTCCTTCCTCTGTGAAATGTAGAGGTTAGTGATGTTTATTTCAGAGAGACTGTGAGCATTCTGTGAGATTCCCATCTTCACAGGATCTAACATGGGTCTGGGAACATTGTGGGTCCTGGGTTAATGCTCATTTTCTCCTCCTTCCTGTTTTGGCTGATTAGAAAAAGGATGTTTCACATGACTCATGAGCCTACCTACTCCCAAGTAAGTTACATGGAATTATCATATCTTCTCACGCACCAATATACATATGATGAATGTGCAATACTATTAGAATAATTAACAGTCTAATTACTGTTCTAACATTCAAGCTGGCACCAAACATTAATTCCTAGGGAATACCAATTGCCAAGGATGTAGTTGTCAACCTGCGATGGGTGTATGTATGCAGCGACTGAATTTGTGAAATCAAGGAGCCATCACACTTTCCAAAACACAGGAGGAAATCTGTTACAGCATCGCACTAATGCATGGGCGTGCACACACACACACACACACACACACAAACACAAACACTGTCCCACTGTCTCCCACTATGCCACTCTGGTCTCATTTCCTTTTTCTGACGATGCTCCTGCATGGATAGATGGGGGGAATGCCAACAATTTTGCCAGCACCACTGACTAAGAGCTTCCACCAGGCTAGAAGGCTGCGAGGATGCTTCCCCAAGCTTCTCCAACAACAGCCCTGTGAGGGCTATTAGCAGTGGATTCCCACTTCATGGGTGGGGATCTGAGGTAAAGAGAAGCTGAGTAATGGGGCGCCTGGGTGGCTCAGTGGGTAAGCTGCTGCCTTCAGCTCAGGTCATGATCTCGGGGTCCTGGGATCGAGTCCCGCATCGGGCTCTTTGCTCAGCGGGGAGCCTGCTTCCCTCTCTGCCTGCCTCTCTGTCTACTTGTGATCTCTCTCTGTCAAATAAATAAATAAAATCTTAAAAAAAAAGAGAAGCTGAGTAATAGTAACTGTAACCAACCAAGAGTGACTGTAACCCTGCTGGATGCTTCTTATGGACTCTGTTTCTGAAGCCATGTGCCTGGGGTCTAGTCCTTGTTACCCCATTATGCAGGAGACACCACTACCTAACCATGTCATACAGCAACATACTAGAAGATCCAGGACTGACCCTTAGGTCATTGCTCCCAAAGGGCAGCCTGAGATGCTGAGAGAGACTCCCCACTGGTCTGGGTTCACTTGGATTCCCGCCAGGAAGCTGCGATCCAAACCCTACCCCATCCAATACCGATCTATATCCTACATGCAGTATTTCTGGAGTTCAGCAATTAACTTGACATAATTTCTTACGGATTTCTTGAAAAGAAAATGACTGCAAAACTGAACTCAGGGGTTCCTCAGTTATGGCGGGGTTGCATCTGTTCCCCGGCATAGAGGTCTGTCCCCAGAGCCACCAGCATCCCGGTTTTGGTCGATAACTCAGGTGGGAACAAACCAGGTCCCACCTTGCATTTGTGGAAGGCATAAAGGCAGAAGAATGTGAAGCAGATCAGGGAGTTGGGCTGGGTGGAAACTGGCCTTGACCCTGAACTCCAGCTCTTGCCAGGTGCTGTGCCACCTGTGAGGCCCTGCTTTAGCTGATAAGATAAAACCAAACGTTTTATGGAAGAAAGCCCTGCAGGAACCAGGACAGGAAGAGAGTGTCCTGCCTCAGGGCGGCTCCCAGTGGGAAAGTCGAAGGGATTGGTACATGCAAGGGTGTGAGGTTAGGAGCATGAATTCCCCTACCTGTCCCAGAAGTGGCAGGTGTCAGACAGCCCTGAATCTGGGAGCTTTGGAAGAAGGAAAACCAGAAGAGCCAAAGATCACGGTCATCCTAAGGACCCACTGCCAAAAAGCCAATCTCTTTCTTCTCAAGGGATCGGAGCCAGGGAACAGATGAGAGCCAAAACTGTGCACAGAAGCAAACACCAACTCCCGGGGGCTGCACTGGCCTTAGGGACTGCTCTTGAAGGTAAGAAGCAGCCAGTAAAAGTGATAAATGCATGGGGTTTCCATGCAATCATGCTGGCCCAGGCGTGCAGAATGAATGGGAGGTAAGCAGAATGGAAGGCAGAGAGACAAGTGCTGTGCTTTGGATAAGAAATCCGAAGAGGCAATTCACAAGGCCTGAAGGATGTGCGGTTGGTGTGCTGACTGATTGGAATGGGTCTTCGGGCAAGAACGACATAAGGGCAGCTCCCATGTATTGGCTTGGATAGCTGACTAATAAAGACAACTCTTTTAAAGATCAGTCTGAAAGCTGACACATAGTTATAGGAGCATCCTTATAAGACTTAATAATATTTTATGCCATGGATCATAACATGTCATATGGAGTCATCCAATCTGCACTTGGATTCAGTATCTCTCTGTTAATTTGTGTATTTAACATCATATTTCCATTTGAAATGCTCCCAGAAGGAAGGAGATTGGAGGTGGGAGATGGAAAGGAGGGTGTGTATGTGGTGAAGCCTTGAATAGGAAAAGGGTCATGTGAGCAAGGTCCCTCGGTGCAGGACCAGGCTGTCTGAAAAGGGGGTGTACCCCAGCATTTCAGCAAAGTCATTTGCAGAGTGAAGTTCCCATTCTGAGCCTCCGATGGTGAGAGTCAGATGTTAATAGTAACAGACGGGTTTTATGGGTGACCTCCTGTGCACAGGGATGAGGAAACCCATCAGTGAGGGGCCTGGGAGCCATTCAGAGCAACACACATCCTTCAAATCTCCTCTGCTCCCTCCACCATCCATGTACATTCCTGTGGGCTCAGAGCCTGGAGCTCTGATCTTTGGAAGGGTCTGTCCATGCTTCATCTGACTTTTAAACCCCGACTTTCAGGGTTTAAAGCAAGCCCAGCTTGTGGACATCCCTCCTTGTCCTCTGCACTGCTTGCACCTCAGACCCCTCCTGGGCTCGGCTTCCAGGGATAGAAGGTCCAGAATCTGCAGATTCTGCAGCAGGCATCTGCTCAGGGAAGAAAGTGGGTGCACCTCCAGCAGCAGGCAGTGTCCGCCCGAGCTGGGCTGTCTACATCCTGCTGCCATCTATGTCCTGCTTCCAGACTATAAACCCTGGGAGCAGGCCAGGCAGCACCACCCCAAGTCCATGCTTAGGCCCCCTTTGGGGCCAAGAGTCTAAGGGGTCATTCAGCTGCAGAAGCCAAAAGCACACCTCCCTTTATGCTATGTCCCTGACTTCCCCTCAATCCATAATCCAGCCTGTCACTGATTCATTCACTTACTCATTGAATCATGTATCCATTACACATTCAGTGCACATTGTTGACCGGTGGAATTATTGACCCCTCCCCAGCGACAGAGGTGAGCTCCCTGCTCAGACTTAGATACAGTCCTCTTGCATTCCCACGAGTTTGGTGCAGGTCTGTGTGAGATCAGAGCCAATTGGAATTAAGCCATGACATTTGCTGAAGCCATCTGGAAAGAGGGGACCTCTTTCTGCCAGACCCAGGAACTGCCGGGGGCTGTGCACATGATGGTCTGAGGCACTGACTCCAAGGGGACCAGAGCCAGAACTTGCAGAGAGCAGAGGGGTCCCAGGGACTCCCTGGCAGCCCAAGCCCTCCAGACGTCAACTCCTGAGATATTTCCATCAAGCACACTAATAAAGCCCATCCCCCATCTTTTTTTTTTTTTTTTTAACTTTAAGCCTGCCTTGAGTAGGTTTCCCATGATTGCACCTGGAAGAACGCTGACTGACTGGTCAGCTTCAAGGTTCTGCTCCTGACCTGCCTCTTCCACAAAACTCTTTTTAATGCCTCCTTGAGTTACCCAAACAGACACGTGTCTAATTTTATATTCTCCTGTGACCTCCACAGAGCGTGACTCAGTGCCAAATAATAAAGACTTGGTATGATTTCTGGGTATTGACTGTCTAGCTGGGGTTTGAATGTTCTACCTTCTTTCAATAGAATTTTTTCCTAAACAACCCATAACCAACCCCTGCCTTTTAAAGCCTCATTTCCTCAACATAGGTCCTCGTAAGTCCTCACCTGGGGCCAGGTGACACAGGTATTAGAATGGCCCAGCTCCTTCCTGGTCAGCAGGGGAACAGCAAGGAAACACACATCTGCCCTTGACCTGAGGAAGACCAGGACCAATGGTGAGGATGCTTCGCTAGGTCTCAGGGAGGATGTGTGAGCTCTGTGAACATGGGACATCAGCCTCTGGCTTCCCACACAGGGCTGGAGGATGAAGACGCGAGTACAGACAGGGGACTGTGTAGCATCTGTTTGTACAAGGGGATATCTATGGAAATCCATCTGTATTGGCAGACAATATTACATGAAGTCTAAGACCACAGGAAAAATAAGCACTCACATTACATCATAAATAAATAAGTGTGATTCATGTTCATAGAACTGGCTCCTTCTTACCAGAGGCAACCAATCCATGGCTCCCTTCATGTTTTAATTTGAAAATTTAAAAAAGCAGGAACAAAAGGGGCAGCTTTGTATTTTCAAAAGAATATAGACCTGTGGCCCCAGAAATTAAGAATACCAGACCCTCAGGTGAAAGCACACTTCATAAGCCTCCCCCATTCCCAAATCCTATACCAAAATAGTTCAACATGTAGTGAAGAAAATTCTGTGTCTGCTAAGCAATATGTATGATTAGAGTAACACAATAGTATTTGTTCCCAGAACTTAAAGTCTAGTGGCAGATCAAACCAGGAAACATTTCTGGATCACTTGTTAAGCACTGTGAGCAAATGTTTCATTTAGACAAAATGCTACAGTGCCCAGTAATAGTCTCACCATCTAGTTACTGTGCAAGCCTTTACCGTGTATATTACAATACTTGCCGACCTAACACGCACAGCCTCCACCACCGGGGAGGACCAGGCTGTGCTTTCAGGGCACCCCTGTCTGCTGTCCAGCTAGATGGTGAGGGCTAGGCTGGTAGACAGTGCACTAGAACATTCATTCCCAAGATGTAAAACTGAATGTGCCTGGATCCTCCAGGTGGGGAAGATGAACCTGAACAAATAATCACCTGCCGGGAGATCAAGACTTAATGATTCCATTGAACCATGTCCCCACTTCTGCTCACGTGAGCCAGCTAGTCCTACCCTAAACTTTTCAATCACATGAATCAACAAATTCCCTTCTTTGCTTTAAGCTGCTGAAACACATTTCTGTCTTGCAATCAAAGCTTCTAAATTAACAATGTGTCGAATTCCCTCAAATCTCAGTCATTGATGTGGACGAGAGTCAGGTATCATATTCTGTTTCTTCCACTCCCCCTAGCATGGTGTCCCTGGAGGACTCACTTATGTAACACTCCCTGAGGGGATGAACTGGCCACATTCCTGACATTGCACGATAATCCACACACTGTTCATCCACCAACACCCCCATCTCTGATGAAGGTGTTCCAGGAAAGGAAGGACTGAACACCAAGAGACCTAGTTGGAGTGGTCTTCAGCTTTGTGAGTTCTCCAATGCCTGAACAGGCTCTGGGAGACTCATAAGTTCAGATAAAACTCACAGAAGAATAATTAAAGCAGATGGTAATTTACTAATAACCATAATGCTGTCAGTTATATAACAGATACCATGAGACAGAAACTAAGCCACACATTTACACATTCCATCTCTGTTGCCATACAATGCTCAGGAAAGAAAAAAAAAAATCCCTCATCCATCTTCACTCACAGGGAGGGTCATGACTGCCAAGGGTGGCTTACAAAACAGATGTCACCTGCTAATGTAACCAAAGCTTCAGAGCCTTCCATTGCTTGTGTCCCTTCTGTGGCTCTGTGTGTTCCCCTCATGGACATATGGAGCCAGCAGCACCCCTAGCCAACTCTGGAAGCATACACATCGCCAGGCTTGGGGGTCTCCCTCTCTGCCCTGGTGATGGGCGAGGGGATAGGAAGCAGCTGTGGCCACACCAGCCACGGCAAAAAGCCAGCCCTGATCATACCACATGTCTGGGCAAGAAGGACCTGAACTGTCTGTTGTGTTGGCTTTGCCCCACACTGGGGGCTCTCAGACCCCAGTCTTAATGACCAGTTCATCAGCAGCCATGCAGGGACTTGGGGACCAGAAGTGGGGGTGTAGGGACCTCTCCGAGTGGGGCCAGCAGGTGAGGCAGTTATCCACCAGTCTGTGCCTAGAGAGAGGCAAACCTGGAAATCTCCAAGGCAGGCAGAAGCAGCCTCCAGAGGCAACCCCAAGGTGCCAGCATGTAGTCTTGCAACTGAAAGACATTTCCAGAAGGGCCAATAATCCGAAACAAGTATCCCTCAGCCACACCTGGAGAAAGACTGAATCCTCTTTCTACTTGCTTGAGAGAAAATAATATTCCAAAATTATTGCAATATGCTGAGAAATTTTAAAAAATACAGTGCCAAACCCTCCAGGGAAAAATATTTTGTGAACATGTGTCAGGCCATTATCCTAGTATGCTAGATTTCTGGATTTTTGTTATGTTTGTGAAATTTTCAGTGTTTTAGATTTATAACTTGCTGTGATTTTTCTCCATTCTAAATAAATTTTACCTTCCATACTTGATTTTATATTCATCATTTTGTACTTTTTTTTCTTTTTTTGAAGAAAGTACCAGAAACTTTCTACATATACTTTAAACCGCATAGAACCTGGATCCACCCCCAGCTCTGAAAAATTCTGAACTGTCAAAAATAAGTCTTCCTTACCTACCAGGATGCTTGTAAATGTATGCTTTATTAATCAGTAGAGAAGCATCCTTTATTTTTAAGCCCTAGAAAGTGAAATTGTGCATGACTCCTTTGGATAACTCTTATCAGAGTTTAGCTTAATGAGATTCACAAAAGCACAAAAGGCTGGTTCCATAACTCAAATATTCCCCATCACAAGACAGCGAGACACTTACCAGCTGGGTTGTGGCCACACCAATATCATTTGCTTAATTCTAACCCCTTTTACCTCAGAATTCAACTGTCTTTGGAGACAGGGTCTTTAAAGATCTGATTAAATTACAATAAGTCTCCTAGGCTGGGCCCTAATCCAGTATGACTGACAGCCTCATGAGGAGAGACAGCAAGGTGTGTTTGCACAGAGAGGACCTTGGGAAGAAGTATCAAGAAGGTGGCCATCTTCAAGCCAAGAAGAGAGAACTCAAAGGAAGCCAAACGTGCTGCTGTCTTCATCTTGGACTTACAGCCCAGAACTGTGAGAAAATAAAGGTCTGATATTTAAGGCACCCAGCCCATTGTATACTCTAATGGCATCCTGAACAGACGAAGACCCTGTAACATGTGACTGGGGTTCAGAGGAGAAGCGGAACTGCCTGAAGGTAAGTTTAATTCATTCCAAGTTCTACAAAGGACCTTCCCAAGGACTGCAGCTTCTTCCCCCCATGGCCCACTCCCGAACTGCTGATGGCATGCCTGGTTTCTGAGGAAGCAAACCTTCGGGATGGTGAGCACTTCTGAGTCCTCACTCCCAGCCCCAACGCCACCTGCCTGTTCCACAAGCCCTTCCCTTGTCTGCCTTGCTCCTCTGGCAGGCTCCTTCCCACCCCAGGGACCCCACTTCCTCCTCCTACCCACAGCTATGGTCCCACACTGAAGCTACTCTAATATTCCACTAAATCTCTCCAGATAACACCACATCCACCCGCAGTATCTCCCCTGTGAGTTTCCGAGTCTGGTCTTCTGCTCATAACCCCACCCCAGCCTTTGCAGGAATGATCTCTCTGTCCTTTCTTCCAAGTCACCGTCCTTATTGATCCCCAGAGCCTCCATCCACAAGTGGAGACCTTGCCGGCCACCCTCTCCCTTATTTGAATTTAGTTGTTTCATTTCAAGCTACCAATCACCACATCAAATTGGAGACCTACCCATCCCTCTAGCCCCTGCATAAAATGTAATCCCCAAACCAGAGATGCCAACAAAACAAAACAAAACAAACAAACAAAAAACCAATCCTCCAGAAAATCTCCAGAGAAGCTGGTATGACTAAATATTTAGTTAATGAATGAAATGTCTCCATAAGAAGTAGTTAAATTCTTGGCATGTGCTTTATTTTAATAGTGATCTATGTGGTGCCTGAGTGGCTCAATCTGTTAAGTATCTGATTCTTGATCTCAGCTCAGATCTCGACTTCAGGGTTGTGAGTTCAAGTCCGGCATGGGGCTTGACTATTGATCTATGCATGCGTGTCACACAGTGGCCTGTACATGTTTGACTGTCCTTCGGGAAAGGGTCTAGATTGGAATCTGCTCATGTGCTCTTCATCTTTGTGAAAAATTCCTGTCAGGGGAACATACCAGCAGATCCTTGTGTTGAAAAAACTGCTCCTGAAAGCATACAGGTGAGGGAGTCATTTCAAGTCAACTGAGAGAGTCAGTTCAAGTGGATGGCAGCTGGCCAAGACTGATAACAAACCCATCATGAAGTTCTGTCCATTTTACCTTTAAAAATCTCCTAAAACTATCCACTTGTCTCTGGCACCCCTGATTCCCCCACCATTTTTCATAGCTCTCAACTGATTTCTCTCATCAATCTTCCTTCTTCATTTTCCCTAGACATTAACTACCCCAAGCCGGAGTAATTGTGAAAAAATGCTTGTCTTGTTAAGTTACCCCTCTGGTTAAAAATCTTTTAATGTTCTTGAATGACACACCCAAGATTCATGACTTCACATCATGGAAATGTTCCTTGAGAATTGTGTACAATTATTGAACTCCAATTAATGACATGCATGTTGCAATATTTGGATAAAGTGTTCATGTACGTGACTTGAACTTACCATGAAAAGTGTCAAAAAATAAGATGGATGGATAGGTGGACAAAGGGATGGCTTGATGGACATTAAGTTACAAAGCCAATGTAGCAAAATGTTAATTGAAGTATCTATGTAGTGGGCCTATGAGGATTCATTGTGCAACTTTGACCACGTTTTTCCATGAAAAATTTCATAAAAAAAAAAAAAAAGACTGATTGGAAGGAAGCCATTCTACCCAGGACATCTCCCCACTGTGAAGCTCTGCACTCTGGCTGGGAATCAGATCCTCATAGTGCACGGCCCAGGGGCCCCGTCTCCCCAGTTATCTGACAGGATGGCTCAGCCCTCAGACTGTGCTTCCTGCCTAGTCTTCCCTGGAAGGCAGGATGGGGCAGGGGCAGTCCCTGCAGCAGAGGTCAGGTGAGTCTCTCTTCCGGCTTCCTCTCCTTTCTTCTGGTCCTTCCCTATCTCTACCCCAAGCGTGGGCAGCCATAGAGACTCTCTGTCCTCCTCATTATGAGCTTATCAGCAAGAGACCATGATAGGATGATGGGTCATTCTCTCAGGGAGGTGCAGGATGTGTCAGGTTGAGACTGCACACCAAGGGAGCCTGCAGAGGAAGGAAGAGGACAAGAGGCACAGAGGCTGTGCCCAAGCCAGGGAGCAACACAAGAGCACATACATAAAAACTGACACGGAAAAGGGACCCTTTCACAAGTCTCCTCACCATCCTTTCTGTTAAGAGCCACCTACATGTAAGAAGCAAGACTGACGACCCCCTTTTCATGCCTCTTCTCGCCCCTAAGCTGGCTCCCACCTAGCTCAGGCAACCACTGTCCTGCACTGTCCCTGACAGGCTCAGCTTCCAACTGCCAACACGATGATGGTTAACCAATGAAGCTCTAGAAGCCCTTAATGACTAAAAGACACTTATTTCAAAATGAGATAAAAGAATCTCTCCAAATACCTGAATTCATTAGCTGTACCATAGCTGCACAACATAAGTAGGAATTTTTTTTCCTTAGGAGAAAGCATGTTAAAACATCACAATACTGAATAACCGCAAATGTTCCCCAGGAATTTGTAAATCAGTCCCCTTTGACCTCTTTTCTTCCCTCCTTTTGTAAAGAAATTTAACAATTACCTTTTTGCTCCATGAAAACAATTCCTGTGCTGAAATTCAATCTCCTGCTGCTGAGATTCACCTGTTCCCCTTTGGAAGGCTATTCCATTTCTCCTTCAATAATGAGCAGACTTGTAAATGCAAAAGAAAAAAAAATTGTTGTGGTTACAGTTATTTGATCCACACTGTCCAAGAAGGCAAATTATAGAAAACCATATTTCATCCAAGGGTCAAAATTACTGAAGTCAACCAAAATCAAATATGGCATATAATGTGGAGAAATCAGATACACGGACACCCTGATGTAAGCAAACACATGAAACAAAACTAAAACTAACCTAAGCAAACGTCAACTTACCAAAGAACAGAGGAGTAAAATGATATTGGAATAAAAAATTACATACCTCCCCTGTTAAATATGAGATAAGATAATCCCTAGCAGTTCTTTACAAAAGGCCACAGATTCACTTTTGCATATGATGCCCTTCATAGTGAAACAGCAAAAATGTTGTTGATATTTAATATATCTCTGAAGTTCATGTAATTGTATTAAACAGTTGTACATTCTAATCATGCTATTTTTAATTATGATGTAATAATCATGTCAATCTACCCAAAGATCCTAACTTCATTAACTATACCCTAGGGAATATTTCTGAAAATTTTATCATTAAGAATATGACATATTTAGCACCACCCAATGGTAAAAAGAGAGATGAAAATGGCACTTGATATTTGAATCGTGCAAAGAAAAACGATTATATTTTCAGATGAGTGTATATATTTTGCAACATTAAACATTTTAAGGACTTTAATATTTGCATGACACCAATATTCGTAGAGATTAAAATATTTAGAGTTTTATGTAAACTCTACCAAAATTGTGTATACGATTAATTATAAGCCACATCACTATTTCTTCATATCAAAAAGTTTTATTTGATAATCAAGTTTAATTTGTAAGACATATAAAATTCTGTATTTAACAAAATTTCTTGAGTTGTGAGGAAGAATATGCCATGAGAAAATACCAAAAGTTACAGATTTTGCAGCACAATATCCTTTTTCAAATTTGAGTTTTTCTATACTCAAAATACAAATATTTTTAAAATGTGCTGGAGACCTCCAGTTTTAAGAGAGAAGAGTAGAAAAGGAATTTCAGCCTTCTTACAAAGTCAACCTGCAATTTTCAACAAAACTCAAAGCACACACATAAACCCAGAGCAAAGTACATAAGAAATGGGAAGGAAATGCAGTGACTGACAGTCAATCAGGAGAGAAGATGCCATGGTTGCAGAAATTTAGACAAGGACGAGAGGGTAAAAGTCCCAGAGAAAGTGGCATAGTCTGAGGGGCATGCCATGTCCGTTGCCGAGGACAGCTGAGAGAGATAGGCATTGGGCAGCTCCCATCACCTGAGTTTGGTACAGAAAAGCAGGATATGATGGGCTATATGGAAAATTCATCAGACCTGCCATATATTGAGGAAGCAGTCTATTCGTGAGGCAAGAAGCAGAAGAGAACCTAAGCATTATGGGCAGAGGTGCCTCAGAAAATTTCAGAGGACATGGAAAATAAACTCTGGGGCAAGTATTCTTAAACCCAAGTCCCTGTGTCTTATGAAGAATTCCTACTAATAATTCCATGGCCCTGACTTTCACTGTGTTATTTTGCAATTAGCTGGACAAGCTCTGAGGTGTAAAGAAAATGCTTAAAACCTACAAAAGACATAATGATCAAGATTGTAAACAATCAAACTAAAATGAAAATAAGTGAAGAATTAACAAGGACTAGAAAGAAATGTAAGACAAACCAAGAGATCCAACATATGCCTAACTGTTTGCCAAGGGGGAACAGGGTCAAATATATTTATTTATTTATCTATCTATCTATTTATTTATTTATTTATTTTTAAAGATTTTATTTATTTATTTGACAGAGAGAGATCACAAGTAGGCAGAGCAGCAGGCAGAGAGAGAGAAGGAGAAGCAGGCTCCCCAATGAGCGGAGAGCCTGATGCAGGGCTTGATCCCAGGACCCTGGGACCATGACCTGAGTCGAAGGCAGAGACTTAACCCTCTGAGCCACCCAGGTGCCCCTCAAATACATATATTTAGATAAATATACTAAGAAAATGTTCCAGAAATAAAAGATTTTAATCTGCATAATCAAAAGACATGTCTCAGGAAAAACTGACAGAGGCAATAGGCATACTGAAAAAAGAAAGAAGTATATTCTATAAAGGAACATTAGAACAAAAATACAAATCTTGGGAAATATTGAAAGAAATAGACACATACCAAAATACCAGGCCACAAAGATAACCTCTAGTAATTCCCAAAAGTAGAAATAATAAGACAAAATGCCTTGATCACAATGAACAAAAAAATTAATAATGAAACCAAAACATAAAAAAACTAACAAAGTCTCTACCACTTGGAATCTTAAAGATTCAATTCATAGTCAAAGAAGAAATAAAAATTAAATTTTTTCTATAACTACAAAACAGCAGTAATTAAAACGATGCCTAGAAGAACCTATGGGTTACATCTAATTCAGAGCTCAAGGAAAAATGCATAGTCTTATATGTATATGATAAACAGAAAAGATAAAAATACATGTATTTTTACATGTTGACCATCTTTCATTACATGCAGATTTTACATGTAGATTATCAAATGGTTGAAAATAGAAATGATAGAAAAATTAATAGAAAATAGATAAGAAAAGAAAACCAAGAGTAATGGGAGAATTAGTAAGCATAAACTGAAAACAAAGAGAAAAATGAAAATGATAGTAATGATAAGCCCAAGAATTTCAGTACATACATACAGACATACAGACACCTACTATTACCTAGTCTAATTTCAACAAACAAGAAAGCACAAATAAACAATCTAAGAAATTATAAGGGGAGAAACTTTAGGAATCCTAAGCCTGAATTTAATGTGACTCTAAAAATCTGAAGAGATCATTTTCTTCAAAATATAAATTGCCAAAACTTATATAAGAATGGAAATTCAAAAATCAATTACTCTAGAGGAAATACAAAAAAATTGTTAAAGTTGACAGCTCCCCAAATCAGTGAAATTAGATGATTTGACAAGAGAATTATATCAATCTTTTTTTTTAAAGATTTTATTTATTTATTTGACAGAGTGAGATCATAAGTAGGCAGAGAGGCAGGCAGAGAGAGTGAGAGGGAAGCAGGCTCCCTGTTGAGCAGAGAGCCCGATGTGGGACTTGATCCCAGGACCCTGAGATCATGACCTGAGCCGAAGGCAGCGGCTTAAACCACTAAGCCACCCAGGCACCCAGAATTCTATCAATCTTTAAGAAACAGGTAATGCCACTGTTCTGTCAAACTATTCTACATCAGGGAAGGATAAAGAAGACTTTCAGTCCTCTGCTTTAAACTACTGTAACATTGATTCACAACAACAACAAAGATTACATTAATAAAGGAAATATAATTCATGAATGTCAATGCAAAATCCTTAAGAAAATATTAAAAGAACACTATACAACAAGCCAGTCACCTTAACCTCAAAATGCAAGAGTGGATAAAATTTATTGAGTTGATTAATGTAAATCATCATTGAGGAACTTCTGGGGGAGATGACAGAGTAGGACGATCCTAAGCTCAACTTCTCCCATGGACACAACTAGATTACAGCCACATTAGTGTAAAAAACCTAGAAAATGACTGGAAGACTGGAAGAACAGACTCTCCACAGATAAATGTAGAGAATAGGCCATGTAAACGAGGTTATGAGGTGTGAGGACACAGCTGGGAGCCAAACAGACCCATAGGACTGTTCATGTAAGGGCAGGACATGATGGTACAGAGAGGGGGAGGTACAGATCCCCACATGTAGCTCACAGATGTAGGGTACCCACACGGGGAAGACAAATCCCCATAACATTTGGCTTTGAGAACTGGAGGGGCCTGGCTATCTGAGTTCTTACAATCAGTAGTATTTTGCAACTGGAACTTTAAAATTCAGTTGGTGCTTGGCTTTGGGAGAGCTAGATCAAGAGAAAAACGAGTTTCCACCCTTAAAGAGACAGTATAACAAGCAGCCCCTACAGAGACAGGGGAACCGAGATCCCCAGATACCTCCAGAGATACACCCAGCCTAGGTCCAGGGACACTTGCAGGAACCAGATTTCTACCCAGGTTGGGAAAAACAAACCCCACCTTGGTGAGCTTCAGGAGATCTGCCCCTCCCAACTTGGCCATCCTAAGTAGGCATTTTCTTGGGCTGCTGCCCGCTTCCTCCAACAGAAGATCAGCATGAATCTTGCTGACCCTGTGTACCCTGTACCTGCATTGTTCTGCAGATTAGCCCCTTCCATAATGCCCTTGGCCAGAGTCCACCCAAAACAGAGCCACAAACTAGCAGTGTACAAGCAGTCCCAAAAGGGACCAGCACCACTTCAAAATGACTCCTTCTCTGGAGAGAGGGGAAGATAAACACACACACACACACACACACACACACACACACACACACACACAGAGTCCAACTGCAACTCTAGCAATGGGGAAGGGGCAGACATCAGGTATCACTGCAGGACATGTCCACCAAGTAAAGCTTCTCAGGGAACAACACAGGGAAAACACTCTGCTGCTTGGTGATACTGCATTCAGGCAAACAACAGCCCTATCTTTCAAGCCCAGAGAGGCTACACATTGGCCCACTAATAACACATGGTCCCAACTAGGCCCACAGTAGGCACAGGAGACCATTGCAGATGGCTGAATTGAAGGCAAATGCAGCTCAGCCACAATAGTGGGGCTAACACAACATACACAGGGGACCGTATGAGGCACCAGATTCTGGTGAACAGGGGACATTACACTGCAGGACACTATGGGACCTCTTCATAAGGTGACTACATTTGAGAGCAGGAGACATAGCCTACTTTCCTGACACATAAAAACAACACAGAATTAGACAAAATGAGGAGACAGAGGAACCTGCCCCAAATGCAAGAACAGGACCAGAACTAAATGCAACAGAAAGAAATAATACACCTGACATAGAATTTAAAGTAATGGTCATAAAGATACTCACTGGACTAAGCAAAGAGTGGAGGACTTCAGGGAGACCATCAACAAAGAGGTAGAAAACATAAAAAGGAACCAATCAGAGGTGAGGAACTTAAAAATTGCAATTAAAAATACACTGGATGAAATAGATAGTAGACAATAGAGAGAAGAAGAATGGATTAATGACCTTGATGACAGAGTAATTAAAACTGTCAAGCTG
The DNA here is from genome assembly GCF_922984935.1 of Meles meles. NCBI lineage: Eukaryota > Metazoa > Chordata > Mammalia > Carnivora > Mustelidae > Meles > Meles meles. Next base: position 327,250 of record NW_025721150.1, read on the forward strand.
AACAGAAGACAAGGTGGAAGAAAGAAAAAAAAATATAAATATATATATGAAGGGACCTCAGTGACACAGTCAAGAATAATAACATTCACATTATATGGATACCAGAAAGAGGAGAGGGAAAAGGAGAGGCAGAAAATAAAAAAAAAAAAAAAAAATAGCTCAAGCGCCTGGGTGGCTCAGTGGTTTAAGTCTCTGCCTTCGGCTCAGGTCATGATCTCAGGGACCTGGGATTGAGCCCCGCATTGGGATCTCTGCTCAGTGGGGAGCCTGTTTCTCCCTCTCTCTCTGCCTGCCTCCCTGCCTACTTGTGACCTCTCTCTCTCTGTCAAATAAAAAAAAAAAATAATAGCTCAAAAACTTCCAAATGTGGGGAAGGAAACAGAAATCCAGATCCAGTAGGCATAGAGAGTCCACAGCAAAATCAACCTGAGGTTCACACGAAGACACAATGTAATTCAAATGGCAAAAGTAGTGATAGAAAATTTTAAAAGGAGCCAGAGAAATGAAACCCCAAAGGCTACCAGCTGTTTCTTAGCAGAAACTTTGCAGACCAGAAGAGAGTGGCATGGTAATATTCTAGTGCTGAAAGAGTAAAATCTGCAACCAAGAATACTCTATCCAGAAAGTCTATCATTCAGAGTAGAAGGAGATATAAAGTTTCCCAGACAAAGAAGATTAAAGGAATTTATCACCACTAAATCACCTTATAAGAAAGATTAAGATTAAGATTCAGAGAAAGACTCTGAATAGAAAGGGAAAATCATAAGCAGGTGTAAGTAAAGTAGAAAGCACAAAAGCAGTAAAATTAAGCATGTCTATAAAAAATATGTCAAGGGATTCACAAAAGAAAAGGATGTATAGTATGATGCCATATTTTAAAATGTGAGGAAAGGGGGACACATGGGTGCCTCAGTTGATTTGGCGTCGGACTTCAGCTTCGGTCATGATCCCCTGGAATCAAGTCCCATTGGGCTTCTTGCTCACTAGAGAGTCTGCTTCTCCCTCTCCCTCTGTTGTTCCCCCTACTTGTTCTTTCTCTCTCTCCCTCTTTCAGTCAAACAAATAAATAATATTTTTTAATGTGGGAAGGGATAGGGGTAAAGCATGGGTTCAAACTTAAGCAACCATCAACTTCATATAGACTGCCATATGCCTAAGATATATATAAACTGAATGGTAGCCACAAATCAAAAAGCCATAATAGACACGCAAAAAATAAAGAGAAAGGAATCAAGGGTATCACTAAAGAAAGCCAGAAAACTGTGAGAGAAGAGAACAAGAGAATAAAAGAACAGAGAACAACTACAAAAACAACCAGAGAACAAGTAACAAAATGGCAATAAGTATATACCTCTCAGTAATTACGCTGAATGGAAGTGAGTTAAATACTCCAAATCAAAAGACATAAGTAACAAGGAATGGATAAAAAAGCAAGACCTATCTACATGCTGCCTACAGGAGATTCACTTCAGATCTAAAAATACATGTGAATTGAAAATGAGGGATGGAAATTCATTTGTCATACAAATGGAAGTTAAAAGAAGGCTGAGACAGCAATACTTACATTGGAAGTAATAGACTTTAAAACAAAGACTGTAATAAGAGACAAAGAAGACACTATATAATCATAAAGGTAACAATCCAAAAAGAAGATATAATGATTGTAAATATTTATGCACACAATCTGGGAGCACTCAAATACATTAAGTAACCCATAGTAAACATAAAAGAAATAATACAATAATAGTAGGAGATTTTAACACCACACTGACATCAATGGATAGATCATCCAATCAGAAGATCAACAAGGAAAGTGTGGCTTTGAATAACACATTGGACAAGATAGAGCTAGAAGATATAGTCAGACCATTCCATCCTAAAACAGCAAAATACACATCCATTTCAAGTACACATGGAACATTCTAGTGATTAGATCACACCTTAGGCTACAAAACAAGTCTCAACAAATTCAAAAAGATTGAAGTCATAGTATGCATCTTTTCCCACCACAAAGCTGTGAAAGTAGAAATTATCCACAAAGAAAAAAATCTAGAAAGAACAGAAATATGAGTAGGTTAAATAATATGCTACCAAACAACAGATGGACGAAGAAATCAAGAAAATAAAAAAGACATAGAGACAAATGAAAATGAAAACACAATGCTCCAAAATTTTAGAGATGCAACAAATGGCATTCTAAAAGGGAACTTAATAACTATACACACCTACCTTAAGATGCTAGAAAAATCTCAATTAAACAACCTAACTTTACACCAAAAGGAGCTAGAGAAAGAACAAACAAAACCCCAAACCAGTAGAAAGAAGGAAATAATAAAGATTAGAGCAGAAATAAATGGAACAGAAACTAAAAAACAAAACAAACAAAAACCAGTTGAGAACATCAATGAAACCAGGAGCTGTTTCTCTGAAAAAATAAAAAAAATGATAAATTTTAGCCAGTCGCAGACTAAAAACCTTTAGCCAGAGAGAGTGAGAAAGAGAGAGAAAGAGTGAGAGAGAGAGAGAGAAGACACAAGCAAAATTAGAAATGAGAGAGGAAGAATAACAACTTACACCAGAGAAATGCAAAGGATTATAAGAGATTATCATGAAAAATTATATGCCAACAAGTTGGACAACTTTAAAAACAATGGATAAATTCCCAGAAACATATCATTTCCCAAAACTGAATCCAGAAGAAATAGAAAATTTGAACAGACCCATTAGCAAAAATGAAATTGAATCAATAATCAAAAAACTCCCAAACAGAAAACCAGAACCAGATGGCTTCACAGGCAAATTCCACCACATATGATAGAAGACTGAACACCTATTATTCTGAAATATTCCAAAAAAATAGTAGAAGAAGGAAAGCTTCCAAATTCATTCCATGATGCCAAAATTATGCAGATGCCAAAAGCAAACAAACAAGCAAAGAAAGAAAAATACAAAAACAAAGAAACAACAACAACAACAACAAAACCACACCCAGATAAAGACATTATGGGGAAAAGAAAGAAAGAAAGAAAAAGAAATAGAATTAGAGGCCAGTATCTCTGACAAACATAGATGGAGACTCCTGAACAAAAATGTTAGCAAACTGAATCTAACAATGTATATTTTATAAAATATCATTCACCACAATCAAGTGGGATTTATTCCTGCAATGCAAGGGTGTTTCAAGAGTACATATTTTACATGATATATCACATCAACCATATGATCATGTCAATAGTGCAGGAAAAGTTTTTGACAAAGTATAGCATCAACTCATGACAAAAATCCCTCAACAAAGTAGGTTTAGAGGGAACATACATCAATGTAATAAAGTCTATCTATGAAAAACCTACAGGAAACATTATACTCAATGGTGAACAACTAAGAGCTTTTACCCTAAGAAGAGGAAGAAGACAAGGATATTCAATCTCACCACTTTCATTCAACATAGTATTGACCTCTTTGGATTTTTTCATAGGTAAACTTTGCTTGGGTTGTGATTGATATTTTGGACTCTGTATATTCCCTCAACCAGCCCTTAGCAGAATGACAAGGGGAAAGAACGTCCAGTCATGAAAAGATCCAGAGACACTGGTCCCTGCCATAGATCTAATGGCTATGGTTATAAGCAAGGTATCAGAGATGGAGTTCAGAGGAGCAATCACAAAGTCCATAGCTAGGCTTGAGAAAAGAATTCAAGACAACATAAAATCTACAAGGGCAGAATGAGATCTAATCGGGATGACATTAAAATGCTATGAATGAGTCACAGTCTAAACTGGAAACTCAAACAGCCAGGGTAAAAGAGGCAGAAGAATGAATTAGTGAGCTAGAAGGTAAACTGATGGAAAGAAAGGAAACTGAGGAGGAGGGGGACAAACAGTTAGAAGCTCATGAGAACAGACATAGAGAGAACAATGACACCATAAAGTTGGCCCAGTGTCAGAATTATTGGGATCCATGTGGGAATGAAGGCAGACAGTAGAAGATATATTTGAGTAAATCATAGCAGGGAACTTCCCTAAGTTGGGGAAGAAAACAAGCCTTCCTCTCCATAAAACAGAGAGGGCCCATCTAAAGATCAATAAAAATAGGCCAAAGTCCTGGCATATAATAATTAAACTTGCAAATCTTAGAGCCAAAGAGGCTACCTTGAAAGTTGCTACAGAGAAGAGATGTATTCCACACAGTGGGAGGAGCATTAGAATAACATGAGACCCATCCACAGAGACCTGACAAGCCAGAAAGAGCTGACAACGCATATTCAGGGTACTATAGGAGACATGTTAACTAAAAATATGTTATCCATCAAGGCTGCCATTCAGAATGGATGGAGAGACAAGGGCCTTGCAGGACTCATAGAAACTGAATGAATACGTGAAAACCAAGCCAACCCTGCAAGAATGATTAAGGGGGTTTCTTTGAAAGATGAAAGACCCCAAGAGTAATATGGACAAGACTCTTACAGAAGCAATCTATAGAAACTGGGACTTCACAGGCAACATGAGTGCAAGAAGGTCCTATCTCCCAATAGTTACTGAAAACGTGAACAGGCTATATGGTTCCATGAAACATAGTAGGGTTTCTGATTTGAAGAAAAAGACTGGACCCATCCACATGTTGTATAGAAACACTCTTGAACCTAAAGATACCTGCATACTGAAATAGAGGGGACTGAGACCTATTCTTCATTCCAAAGAATCAAGAGAAAGCTGGGGTAGCAATTCCCATATCAGACAAGTTAGATTTTAAACCAAAGACTGTAATAAGAGGTGTAGAGGGATACAATATCATATTTCAAGGGTCTATCCAACATGAAAATCTAGCAACTTTAAATATCTCTGCCCCCTACATGGGAGTAGCCAACTACATCATCCAAATATTAAACAAAATAAAGAATCCTATTCATATAATAACACATGAATAGGCAGAGACCACAACATCCCACACACAGAAATAGATCACCTAAGTAGAAGACTGTTCAAAAAGAAACAATAGCTTTGAAGGACCCCTGAAACAGCTAGACTTCAAAGATAAAAACAGAACATTCAGTCCTAAAACCAGAGAATGCCATTGTTGTCCAGTACAAACATAACTTCCTCCAAAATAGATTACATACTGGTTGATCAGAGCTTTGTCATAAACCTTGAAATCAGGCAATGAAATGCCCTGAGCTTTGTTTTCTTTTTCCACATTTTGTTGGTGATTCAGGGTCTTTTCTTGTTCCATGCGCATTTTAGGATTGCTTGTTTCAACACTTTGGAAAATGCTGATGGTATTTTGATCAGGATGGGGGTGAAAGTATAGATTTCTCTGGGCAGCATAGAGATTTTGTCATTGTTTATTCTTCTGATCCAAGAGCATGAATGTTTTTTCCATTTTATGTGTCTTTTTTATTTTCTTTCTTGAGTGTTAGGTGCTTCCACAAGTATGTATCCTTTACCTCTTTGGTTAGGTTTCTTCCAAGGTATAACAAACTGTGATCACTAAGACAGCATGGTACTGGCATGAAAACAGACACATATACCAGCGGAAGAGTGTGGAGAGCCCAGATATAGATGGTCAAATCTACAGTCAACTAAAATTTAACAAAGCAGGAAAAAATATCCAGTGGAAAAAACTGTCTCCTCAATTAATGCTGATGGGAAAACTGGGCAGCTATGTTCAGAAGAATGAAAGTCCACCAATCTCTTTCATCAGACACAAATATAAACTGTAAATTGATAAATGACCTCAGTGTGAGACAGGAATCCATCAAAATCCTGGAGGAGAACATAGGCAGTAAGCACTTCGACATCAGCCACAGCAACTTCTCTCAAGGCACATCTCCATAGGCAAGGGAAAGAAAAGTGAAAAATGAACATTTGGGTCATCCTTAAGACTAAAAGCTTCTACACTGCAAAGGAAACTGTCAACAGAACAAAGAGACAACCCATGGATTGGGTGAAGATATTCCCAAATGACACTACAGACAAAAGGCTGGTATCCAAGATCTATAAAGAACTTCTCAAACTCCACACCAAGAAAGCAGATAATCAAGTCACAAAATGGGAAGAAGACATGAACAGAGACTTCTCCAAAGAAGACATAGAAATGGCTAACAGACACTTGAGAACATGTTCATCATCATTAGCCATTACGGAAATTCCAATCAAAACCACATTTTACCAGTTAGAATGACAATTATAAGGCCAGAAACCCTAAGTACCGGAGAGGATGAGGAGGAAGGGGAACGCTCTTACACTGTTGGTGGGAATGCCAGTTGGTGTAGTCACCTTGGAAAACAGTGTGGAGAGTCCTCCAAATATTAAAAATAGAGCTACCCTCTGACCCTGCAATTGCACTACTCGTTATTTACAACAAAGCTACAGATATATTGAAATGAAGAGTCATATGAACCTCAGTGTTCATAGCAGCTATGGCCACAAAAGCCAAACTGTGGAAAGAGTCAAGGTGCCCATCAACAGACGAATGGATAAAGAAGATGTGGTCCATATATACAATGGAATAATACTCAGCCATCAGAAAGGAGGAATACCCCACTTTTGCATCAACATGGAAGGGATTGCCGGAAATTATAATGATTATAAGGTGTCAAGCAGAGAAAGTCAATTATCACATGGTTTCACTTACTTGGGAAAATAAAGAATAACAGAGACCACATTAGGGGAAGGAAGGGAAAAGTGAAGCTGGGGGAATTGGAGGGAGAGATGAACCACAAGAGAATGTAAACTTGAAGAAACAGAGGGTTTTAGAGGGGAAGAGGTTAGGGAGATTGGTGTTGCTGGTGGTGGTTATTAAGGAGGGCATGTACTGAATGAAACACTGGTTGTTATACTTAAACCATGAGTCTATGAACTCATAGTTCATAGTTAGTAGTTATGAACATAGTTCATAGTTAGGGTGACTAACATTATATACTCAAAAATTAAAAAAAAAAAAGGATTACATACTGGGTCACCAATCAGGTCTCAAACAATACCACATTTCTGAGATTTTCCCCTGCATTTTTTCAGACAATAGTGCTTTGAAAGTGGAACTGAATCAGAAGAGGAATTTTGGAAGGAATTCAAACATTTGGAGGTCAAAGAGCATCCTGCCAAGAAATGGTTGGGACAACCAGGAAATTAAAGAACTTAAACAATTCAATGCAACTAATGAAAATGAAAACACATTGGTTCAGAATCTATGTGATACTGGAAAGTTGGTCTTTAGAGGGAATTGCTTAGCCATCCAAGACTGTCTCAAAAAATTAGAAAAATCCAAATGCACATGCTAACCTTACACCTGGAAAAAAGAAGAGCACATAGAGCTGAAACCAAGCAGGAGAGAAAAGGAATAAAGATGAGAGCAGAAATCAATGAAACAGAAACTAGTAGAATAGCAGAACCCAACAACAAACTAGAAGCTGTTTCTCAGAACAAATTAATGAAATCAATAAACCTCTGGCCAGATTTAGCCGAAAGTAAAGATAAAAGACTTAAGTTAACAAAACCAGGAAAGAAAGGGGAGAGATCATGACCAATGCAAAATAAACAGGGACATGTTAGAACATATTATCAACAACGATATGCCAAAAAATTCGGCCATATGGAAGAAATAGATGCATTCCTGGAAACTTGTAATGTACCAAGTCTGAAACAGGAAGAAATAAACAATCTGAAGAGACTAATAACCAGCAAGGAAATTGAATCAGGAATCAAAAACCTCCCCCAGAAAAACAAGAGTCCAGGACCAGATACCTTCCCAGTGGAATTCTACCAAAGATTTTAAGAATAAGTCCTACCTATTCTATAGAAGCTGCTTCCAAAAAATGGAAATAAATGGAAAGCTTCCACACTCATTTTCTGAGGCAGAGCATTACATTGATGCATAAGCAGACAAAGACCCTGTGAAAAAGAATTATAGATGAATAACCCTAGTGAGCCCTAATACAAAAATATTCAACAAGATAAAAGCCGGTAGGATTCCAAGGTACATTAAAAGGGTTATTCACCACCACCAGGTGAGTTTCATTTCTGGGATATAAGGGAGGTTCAATATTCACAAATCAAGTGATGTGATTAGTCATATAAACAAAAGAAAGACAAGGCCCATAACATCCTCTCATTTGATGCATAAAAAGCATTTGGCAAAATACAACACTCCTCTCATTATTATTATTATTATTATTATTATTATTAATTATTAAAACTCCTCAAAATAGAGGGATAGAGGGACCATATCTCATATTATAAAAACCATCTATGAAGAGCCCACAGCAAATTTCATTCTCAATGGGGAAAAACTGACAGCTCTTCCCTTAAGGTTAGGAACATGACAGGGAAGCCCACTCGTACCACTTTATTGAACACAACATTAGAAGTCCTAGCCTCAGCATTTGGACAATAACATGTAAAAGGCATTCAAGTTGTCATAGAAGTAGTTAAATCATCTCTCTTTGCATATGACGATATACTTTATATGAAAACACAAAAGACTCCACCCCTAAATTGTTTGAACTCATACATGAATTCAGCAATGTGCAGGATTCCAAAATCAAAGCACAAGATTCTCTTGCTTTTCTATCCTCTAATAATGGGAATGGAGAAAGAGAAATTCAGGTGTCAATCCCCTTAACCATAGCACCCAAACCCATAAGATACCTAGGAATAAACTTAATCAAAGAGGTAAATGATCTCCACAGTATAAACTACAAAACATTGAGGAAGATGCAAAAAGATGGAAAGTCATTCAATGCTCCTGGATTGGAAGAATTAACATTGTAAAAATGCATATGCTGTCCAGAGCAATCTACACATTCAATGCAATCCCTATCAAAATACCCTCAAAATTATTCACAGCCCTAAAACAAACAATCCTAAAATCTGCATGTAGCCATAAAGGATCCCAAATAGCCAGGGCATTGTTGCATAAGAAAACCAAAGCTGGGGACATCACAATGCCTGACTTCAAGCCAGTTAATAAAGCTGTGATCATCAGGATGGCATGGTTCTGGCATAAAAACACACCCATCGCTCAATGCAACAAATTAGAGACCCCATAAATGGACCCTCATGTCTATGGAGAACTATTCTTTGACAAAACAGGAATGAATATGCAATGGGAAAAAGGACAGTATCTTCAATAAGTGATGCTGGGAAAATTGGAATCACATACGGAAGGATGACACTGGACCTTCTCTTACACCATCTGCAATGATGCATTCAAAATGGATTAAATCCCTCAGTGTGAGACAGGAATCCTTCAAAATCCTAGAGAACCCAGGCAGCAACCTCTTCAACCTCAGCCACAGCAACTTCTTGCAACACGTGTCTCTAAAGGCAAGGGAAACAAAAGCAAAAATGAACTACTCTTTCTCAAGATAAAAATCATCTGCACAGAACTGGGACCAATCAATAGAACTTCTGTTTGGGAGAAGATGTTTGCAAATGATATATCCAATAAGGGAGTAATGTCCAAGATATAGAAACAACTTATATACAAGAGACATCATATTCAAAAAGTCTGAATAAATATATCTGTTTGTCCAATGAATTAACCTTTAACTCCACTATGAAAACAGCTCCACAAAGTATCAGAACTCATTTCTCAACTTTGTCCTAGGGACATGCTGAGCAATTGGTATTTTCACGTTATTCATGTCTCTGTGGACATTCTCAAGTGAGTACACACATAAAACAACAGGTATTCTCCTGTTGTTCAATTCAATTCAAGACATCTTGAATTCACGATGGCTGTTAGGTTTTTATGGAGTTATCTTAAAAGGTCAGGGATGAGAGAAAAGTATATGCACTGGCAGAAAAATATTCAAAGAAGCCTATTCAGAAAAATGAGTTCATAGGATGGTAGGAGCACCAATGTCAGCTCTCCAAACCAATACGTTTGTTAATATGCAAGATTATAAATGGTATATATCTTGTGGTATTTTTAGTTTTATTTATTGTTTAAGGTTGATATATTTCTCCAAATCCTTAAGATGATTTTAACTAGTATTAATAAAAAACTGTTCTAATGAAGTATTAGAATTAACCATTGGTACATTCCAGTATTTAATTAACTACGGAAGTCCGAAGGAAACTCTTATTTGTCAAAGTCAATTTAAGGGTATATTTTATATATTTCAACTTTCATATAGATACATAATCAAATGTTAAAAAGTAAGTCAATTACTTACATACCTGTGTGCTTTAAAAAAAAAACCACGAAGCTCTCTAAATTTAAAACAAATCATGATAGAATTCTTGAAAGAATTCGTATTGTACCTTCTTATCTCTTATGAAATGGTAGTAAATGTGCTGAAAGTGGTTTTTTGATCAACGGTGATATCTACAAGAATCAATGTACTTATTTCTTAATTTATGGTAAATCAAACTAAGGTCTACACTAAATGATACTATATTCATGTAAATATGATCACTTTAAAATACCAATAATTCTCTCTGATAAAATAGGTAGTAAATAAATCAAATGAAACTGCAAATATGAGAATTTGTCTGAACCCAGAGATAATTAGAAAAACAATTCATTTCAAAACAGACAGATTATCCCTGACTGGTACAGCTAATAGGAGGCAAGTGACAATTTCCTATAAGTTAAATTAACTCCTGAGATCATGATCTTTTTAAAAATGTGGGTTTGGTGATATGCATGTTCCCCCTCTTTCCTTCTTAATTAAGACCCGTACTGTTGTAAATCTCCCTCACAAAATACATCATAATAACTTTTCTTAAAAATAAAATAAAATAAAAAGACTAAGCCTCCCCTGGTGCATTATTCTTGGAGCGGTCACGCACCCCTTGCTTTCCCCACAGGTCTCATCACCAGCAGGTAAAGGCACCCCCTCTCCGGAGGCCTCCCAGCCTGGCTCCAATGAGGAGCTGGAGGCCAAGGGCAGCGCCCTGGCGGGGACCAGAGGAGCCCGCAGCTGCCTGGAGCTGGGCGTCGAACCGCTCCACCCGCTGGGGCCCAGAAGGAAGAGCCGCTGCTGCCCTCCTGGAGGCCTGGCGCCCCGCAGAGACAGAGGCCCCCAGGGCAGCGAGGCCGCCAAGACGGGCTGGGCCCTGACCCCTGACGGGTAGGCCGCCTCGGAGGCCTCCTCCCCATCTCCCCAGAAGGCCGCGGACGGGACCCGGCCATGTGCTGGCCCAGCAGCGAGACCAGGAGAAACAGGAAGAAGCGCTTTTCCTTCCGGAAGTCTTTCCTGGGGAGCGGCTTCTCCTTCAGCAAGAGCAGGGAGGCTGAGGCCGTGGGAGAGCGGCGGGAGGCCGCCGGCGAGCCTGGAGCCTCCCCTGAAGGCCTGGATGACCGGGCCTCCAGGGGCGCCACTCCAGCCTCTGCAGAGATGGGCGCTGCCTCGAGGGAGCAGGCATTGGGCTGGGCGGGGAGGAGGCCTCGTGGGAGGAAGGGGTGGCGCGGGAGGAGGGGCTGCGGGGGCGACCCACAGGAGGCCCAGCTCCAGGTCAGCCTGGTCAGCCTGCAAAGCCCCCAAGCGGGGGGCCAGGCCAAGTGCAGTCCGGAAGCCCCTGGCAGAGGCAGCAAGGAAAAGGGCCCAATTGTTGAGATAATCCAAGAGTTTTCTCCAAGTTTGTTGCAGGGGTGCCAGATACTGGTTTTGGAAAACTTGTCTACAACCAGGGATCCAGGGATTGATTTCAAAGATGTCTTTTTTTTTCTTTTTTTTCTCTTTTGTAAGCAACAAATTTGGTAACCCTCCCTTCCCCACAGATCCCATCCTAAATCACTGTTACCCCATTCCAACCGGTCCAGTGGAGCTTAAACACCTTCCTCGCCTGTAGTTCTCTTTTGTCTTTATTTTTTTTCATCAGTATTAATGGTTTTTGCATACTTTGCATCTTTATTCAAAAATATAAACTTTGTCAACTTATGGACATACCCATATATGAAGGAGTTGGGTGGGCCCAAAGTGATAGGATTATTTCTTAACACAAGTTTTACCTAGTTGTACTGCTTTCTGTATTTCACTATAGTATTAAAAAAAAATGTCTTTGGGACTCCTGGGTGGCTAAGTTGGTTAAATTTCTGCCCTAGGCTCAGCTCATGATCCCAGGGTCCTGATAGCCCTGCATCTGGCTTCCTGGTTGGTGCGGTGCCTGCTTACCCCTCTCCTGCTCCCTTTGCTTGTGCTTTCTGCCAAATACATAAATATGATATTTTTTAAAAAAAGTTAACTTAAAAATACATAAGAATAAAATAAGATGTTCATAACAGCAATGGTCACAATCACGAAACTGTGGAAAGATCCAAGAGGCCCTTCAACAGATGCATGGATAAAGATATGGTCCATATGTATAATGGACTTCTACATCTTTATCAGAAAATTGGAATACTCAACTCTTATGAATAATTTTTGACTTGTAGTCCACTTTCTCTCATATTACTACAACTTCATATTTTCTGACTATCCTTTGCATGGGTTATCTTTTATTCATATCCTTTTATTTTTCACAGTATTCAAACTTCATCAATGTACACTGAATGTCTTATAGTGTGTGTATATATATCTATATCTATATCATCTATATCTATTCCATTCTGACAACGTATGGTGTAACTAGGATATTTAGCCGACTTACACTTAAGGTAATTTCTGATAAATATGGAATATATTTTGCTATTTTGCCATTTGCTTTCTGTGCGTCATATAATTTGTTTCTTAACTTCCCCAGTATTTTGTGTGTGTGTGTGTGCAGTTGATTTTATTTTGTAATGGCATGATCAAATTCCCTTTCTTTTCCTTCTTATATAAAAGGGAAATGTGTTTATGACCTTGGAGTAGAAATGGTCTTATTAAGTAAAGCACAGAGAATGAATAAAACAGCAGCACCTGGGTGGCTCAGTCACTAAGCGTCTGCCTTCAGCTCAGGTCATGATCCCATAGTCCTGGGATTGAGGCCCTCATAACACTCCCTGCTCAGTGGGAAGCCTGCTTCTGCCTATCCCACTCCCCCTGCTTGTGTCCCTCTCTCAGGGTCTCTCTGCCAAATAAATAAAATCTTAAAATGGTGAACAAAATATATACCATATTGGTAATCATTATATTTATAATATATTGTATTTTTAATTTAAATTAAATTTAATTAAGATATAGTGTAGTATTTGTTTCAGAGGTAGTGTTTTATAAAATACATAGTGGAGATGGGGTAACTGGGTGATGGACCTTAAAGAGGGTGTGTGATGTGATGAGCACAGGGTGATATACTCAACTGATGAATCTTGGAACACTACATCAAAAACTAATGAGGTACCAAACGTTGGCTAATTGAACATGATAATAACAAAATAAGAATTAAGAAAAGATATGTTCTTTAAAGTTATAATGGGGATTACATATAACATACTACAGATTTAAAATTTGAATTTTAGGGGTGCCTGGGTGGCTCAGTGGGTTAAAGCCTCTGCCTTCTGCTCAGGTCATGATCCCGGGGTCCTGGGATCGAGCCCCACATCGAGCTCTCTGCTCCGCGGGGAGCCTTCTTCCTCCTCGCTCTCTGCCTGCCTAGTTGTGATTTCTCTCTGTCAAATAAATAAAATATAAAAAAATTAATTTTAATTGATACTTAAATTTTGTTTCAATTATTTATTTGAATTCTAGTTAGTTAACATATTGGGCAATTTTGGTTTCAGGAGTAAATTTACTGATTCATCTCTTATATATAACAGCTAATGCTGACCACAAGTGCCCTTCTTAATTCCTATCACTCATTGAGCCCAACCCCAACCCACTTCTCCATTAACCCTCAGTTGATTAACTATATTTAAGAATCTTTTATGCTTTGCTTCCATCTCTCTCTTTCTTACCTTCCCCTATATGCATCTGGTTTTTCTTAAATTTAATCACATCTATAAACTCTATTAGTATACCTAATTTCTCCTCACTTTAGGTATTAATTTCTTCCTCACAAACTAATTCCTCATTTTTCATGTACAGACTAATAATAATCTCATATGTATGTCTTCTAATCTCTTTAGGAAATTTAAATTAAGTTTACAAATCCATATTACGTCATTTTATTTCAACCTGAAATGAAGTGTTCCTTTCACACTTCCTGTAAGAAAGGCCTCGTAATAAAAACCTTTCACTGATTGTATGTATGTCTTAGTTTCTTTCTTTTCTTTTCTTTTGAAGGATAACTTTACAGTCACAATATTTTCAGTTAACAGTTTTTATTCTGCCATCACTTTGAATATATTTTTCCCTGTGCTCAGTTCTCAATTTCTGCTGAGAACTCAGAAGATAATTTTACTGATGTTCTCTTTTACATGACAAGTTGCATTTTTCTTGCTGCTTGCAATATCTTATTTCATATTTTGATACTTTGTGTCTTTTTGTGGATCTTTCTAAAGGTATCCAACTTGGATTTTGTTAAGTTTTTTTGAATTGTATAATTATATCTATCATCAATTTTGAAATTTAGCCAGTTTTTTCATATAGATGATCTCTCTGCCTCTTTCACTTTAATATTCTTCTGGGATTCCTATAACACATATATTGTTCTACTTCATGATGATCCAGTCATACCATTGGCTATCTTCACATCTTTTTGTCTTTTTGCTCTTTTGCTTTTATAAGTTTTTGCTCATCAGAATCTACAAATATGGGCCTGCCTTCATTTTCATTAGTGATTTTTTTTCTGACTGTTCAAATGTCCCATTGAATCTCCCTAGTAACTTTTTTACTGTAGGTTTTGTAGTTTTCAACTTTAGAATTTCTGATTGCTTTCTTTTTGTTGTTGTTTTATTTTGTTTTGTTTTAGAATTCATAGCTCTTTGGCGATATTCTCATTTTATTTACCTGATATTTGAAACAAAATTCCTTTAGTTATTTTTCTGTGTGTTTTTTTTTATTTACTCATTTGCTTGTAATCATTTTTTTTCTTGATCTAGCAGTTCTCATCTTTGTGTTTCCTAAAGGACAGTTTCTATCAATACAGGTTGTTTCAACATAAGGACTAGGTTTTCCTACTTCTTTGTGATCCTTGTGATTTTGTTGTTGTTGTTGCTACTGGCCAAAAAATAGGCATTGGAAATAAAAAAAAATTGCCTTCTCTCCCATTTTTTGCAGACTTATGTCCATTATCATAGAGCCATGCAAGTAGTTTTATTGCCTTCAAACTCCTCTGTGCTCTGCCAATTTATTTCTCCCCAACACATGATCCTGAGAGCTACTGAACTTCCAGTGTCTTCATAGTTCTGCTCATTCCAGAATATGTTGTAGCTGGAATTAGACAGTATATAGGGTTTTCAGATTGGCTTCCTTCACTTAAAAATATGTGTATGAAGTTCCTCCATGCCTTAACATGGACTGATAAGCTAACATCTTGTTAGCTTCCAAGTTTTGCAATTATAAATAAAACTATGATAAATATCTATGTAATGATTTTTTAAAAATATTTTATTTTTCAGAGAGAGGGAGAGTACAAGCAGGGAGAGATGCTGTTGGAGGGAGAAGCAGGTTCTCCATTGTGCAAGAAGCTGGATTGGATTCCAGGATTCTGGGACCATTACTGGATCAAAAGTCAGATACCTAACTTCTGAGCCACCCAGGCATCCTGAAGTGTAGTTTTTACGTGGATATGTTTTCATGTGTTGTGGACTGCTGGATTGCATGGTTAAGATAAGTTTATTTTATTAAAAAACTGTCAAACTATCTTCCAAAGTGGTTGTGTCATTTTGCAATCCTGTCAGTAAAAATATCACTTCTGCTTTGCCACATCATCATCAGCATTTAGTCTTGTTGTTGCCTGGACTTTGACCACTCAATAGATATGTAGTAATATCTTATTTATGTTTTAATTTGCATAAAACAGATGACATGTAATGTGAAACATTGTATGTTATGTTTATTTGCCATCTATCTTCTTTAGTGATGGGTCTTTGGGACTCCTCTGTTTTCTTTTTTTTTTAAGATTTTATTTATTTATTTGACACACAGAGAGAGAGAGAGAGATCACAAGTAGGCAGAGAGGCAGGCAGAGAGAGAAGGGGAAGCAGGCTCCCTGCTGAGTAGAGAGCCCGATGCAGGACTCGATCCCAGAACCCCGAGATCATGACCTGAGCTGAAGGCAGAGGCTTAACCTGCTGAGCCACCCAGGTACCCCCTCTGTTTTCTTAATCAAGTTATTTTCTCCATTGCTGATTCCAAGTGTTTTCTGTATATTTACAAAAAAAATTATCACATATATGTTTTAGGAAGTGATTCTTTCAAAATTCTCTGAATCTGGGGTTTCCTGTTTGTTTTTAATTCTTTCTTTCATAGAACATAAGATTTATTTTTAGTAAATCTTTATTTTTATTTTATTTTTTATTTATTTTTAGTAAATGCAGTATATTGATTTTTTAAAAATAAATTATGCCTTGTGATCTATGCTATCTCAATCAGTGTAGTACATGGCACTTGATTTCAGGGTTTTAAGTTTGAGCCCCATTTTGGGTGTAGAGATTTCTTGAAAAAAATAAGTTATGTGTTGGCATTGTATCTAATGATCATTTTCACACTTGACATCATCTAGGTTTCTCCTGTGTTATTGTCTACAAACATTGTAGTTTTACAGTTAGTTCTACAATGCTTTTTCAGTTTATGTGTTTTTCTAGATTTTTTATTTGCAACAGGACACTGTTATTCCAGCATCATTTTTAAAAGACAGTATTTGCTTCATCATGTTGTCTTTGTTTTTGACAAAATTCAGTTAACTATACTTATGTTGGGTTTCTTCTAGTCTTCTTTTTTTCCGTTGATATCTTCATCTAGTCTCACACCAAACTACCAGTCATGATTTCTCCAACTTTGTATAAATTCTTCAATTTGGACATCATCCGTCTTTCTACTTTCTTCCTTTTCAATATAATGTTGGCTATTCTAGGCTTATTTTTTCCTCTCACATAAAGTTTATAATCAATTTGTCAATGTCCACAAATAACTTGATATAATTTTGATTTGGATTTCATTAAATCTATAAATCTAAATTAGCAAAATTAGTACGTTCACAACTTTAAATCTTCCTATCCATGAAACTGGATCATCTAAACATTTATTTAGTTCTAACTGCATTCATCAGAATTTTGTGGCATATTCCTTAGAGGTATGATACATATTTTATTTTATTTTATTTGTTCCTAACAATGTTTTTCTCTTTCTTTCCTCTTTTCTTCTCTTTCATTCTTCTTTCTTTCCTGGTGCTAAAGTAAATGATATTGTTTTTAATATTTCCTATAACACTTGTCATTGATGCCATATGGCATAGGGCAAGGTTGCAGTTTCTATATTAAAATTTTGCCTTGCAAATTTGCTAAATTTCTTATTATTTCATGAGAGCTTTTGTCTACTCTTAGATTTTCTACCCAATAAATAGATCATGTATGAAGAAAAGTGTTTTTAATTTTTCCTTCTCAATTTATATATATTCCATTTCTTTTGCTTTTCTAATTGAATTTCCTAACACTTTCTGCACAATGTTGAAAAGGACTAATGAGAGGGAACATACTTGTATTGTTCCTGATCTTCGTGTGAAAGTTTCTAGTTTCCCACTATTAACTATAAATTTCACAGTAGGTTTCTTGTAGATATTTTTTGTCATGATGAACTGTTACCTCTATTTCTAGTATATTAAGAGGTTTAATTGTGAGTGGGTGTCATATATTGTACAATGCTCTTTAAGTATTTATTTATATGAGAGGTGATTATTTTCTTATTTATTCTTTTGATATAATAAACTGCATTAAGTGATTTTGAATGTTCAATCTCACATAATTGCAATATATCTACTTAATTGTGATATATAATTCTTTTATACATTATGTAATCAATTTGTAGCATTTTGAGGATGTTTGTAACTATGTTCATAAGAGAATCTGATCTGTCTTTTTTATATCATTGTTGTAATTATAATAGGGTAATGATGATACCATCGAAGGAATCAGAAGTATTCCAATTGCTTTTATGCCCTGAAAGTCATTGTAGGTAATTAATTTAATCTGTTCTTTCAATGTTTAATTAAATTCACCAGTGAACCCACCTGGGCCTGTAGTTTCTGTTTTGGAAGGTTATTAATGATTATTCAATTTATTCAATAGATAAAGTCCTATTCATTTTGTCTCTTTCTTCTTAATGAGTTTTAGCAAACTGTGTCTTTCAAAAATTTCTCAATTTCCACTAAGTTATCAAACCTGTCACCTTTGAGTTATTTATAGTATTCCTTTTCTAGTCGTTTAATTTCAGTGGGATCAGTATTCATGTTCCCCTCTTTCATTTGTGATATTAATCAATTGTGTCTTCTCACTCTCTTATTATTTCATTAGCCTGATTAGAGTTTTATCAATTTCATTAATTATTTTATAAGGATTTATTTAAATTCCACTTAGTTAAGATACAGCATAATATTAGTTTCAGGTGTATAATACAGTGATTCAATACTTTTATACATCACCTAGTGCTCATCACCAAAAAAGTGCATTTTTTTATTAATTAATTTATTTTTATTTGCTTATTTACAGCATAACAGTGTTCATTGTTTTGGCATCACACCCAGTGCTCCATGCAGTACGTGCCCTCCCTATTACCCACCACCTGGTTCCTCAACCTCCTACCCACCCCACCCCCTCCCGCCGCCCCTTCATAACCCTCTGGTTGTTTTTCAGAGTCCATAGTCTCTCATGGTTCATCTATTTTTTAATCAAATCACCTAATTTTTAATTATTTTTTTTCCTTTTCTTGATTTTTCTCTATTAATTTAACTGATTTGCTCTAGTATTTATTATTCCTATCATTTCTTTTTCTTTTTTGTTACATTATCTCTAATTTAGTTTTTGTTGAATTGTATTTATTGATCTAGTATTTATAATTCCTTAGAAATGAATGTAAATTATTGATATTAGACTTTTCTTTCTTAATATATGCATTCAACATAACACATTTCCATGTAAGCTGTATGTCTCCGCATTCAATAAAATTCACTAAGTTTTTTTTTTCTTTTTTATGTGTTGCAACAGTTGAGGGGAAACTGGGTGGCTCACTTAGAAGAACATGTGGCTTTTGACATTGGGGTCATGAGTTCAATCCCTCATCTGGTTGTAGAGATTATAAGTAATAAACTTAAAAAAATACAATTTTCTTGAGATTTATGTGTTTGCCTGTGTTATTTAAATGTATGTTGTTTAATCCTTACATGTTGAAATGTTTACTTTAGGTTTTAACATTGATTTCTTTTTTTACCTTTTCATTTATTTTTTTTTTAATTTCTTTTCAGTGAATTCATTGTTTATGCACCACACCCAGTACTCCCTTTCTAGTTGCATTGCACTATATTCTGAGAACAGACATTATATGACTTCTATTAACATTTGTAAAGGTGTATTTCACAGCTCAGAATGTGACCTATTTTGGTGTATAATCCATATAAGTATGAAATAATATATGAGTTGATGATATTGGAATACGTCTATACATGTTCATTATGCAAATTTTTTAAATTATTATTCCATATATTTATTTAAATTCTAGTTAGGTAATATATATGGTGAAATTGATTTCAGGTGTAGAATTTAATGATTTATCACTTACACATATCACCCAGAGCTCATCGCAGCACATATATTCCTTAATACACATTACCCACATAACACATCCCCCTCAAACTTCCTCCATCAACCCTCAGTCTCTTTTTCTACATTTTGGAGTTCCTTATGGCTTGCTTCCCTTTAGTTGTTGTTGGTGGTGTTTAATATCCCTATTTTTATCTGTCTTGTTTTTAAATTCCATATATGAGTGACATCATATGGTATTTGTTTTTCTGTGACTACAACATTTCATTATCATAACAAACACTTGCTGTGTCAATGTCATGGGAAATGGCAAGATTTCATTCCTTTGGGTGGGTATGTAATATGTGTGTGTGTGTGTGTGTGTGTGTTTATATTACACATACATATGTCTTTTTCTATAATTTCACTACTGTTGATAATGCTACTATAAACATTGAGATGTATATACTCCTATGAACCAGTAATTTTCTGTCCTTCAGGTAAATACCTAGCACTGTGATTGCTGTGTCATTGGGTAGTTCAATTTTTTTTTCCATTTTATTTATTTTTTCAGTGCAACAGTATTCATTCTTTTTGCACAACACCCAGTGCTCCATGAAAAACGTGCCCCCCCCCACCACCCACCACCCGTTCCCCCAACCTCCCACCCCTGACCCTTCAAAACCCTCAGGTTGCCCCAACCTCCCACCCCTGACCCTTCAAACCCCTCAGGTTGTTTTTCAGAGTACATAGTCTCTTATGGTTCGCCTCCCCTCCCCAATGTCCATAGCCCGCTCCCCCTCTCCCAATCCCACCTCCCCCAGCAACCCCCAGTTTGTTTTGTGAGATTAAGAGTCATTTATGGTTTGTCTCCCTCCCAATCCCATCTTGTTTCATTTACTCTTCTCCTATCCCCCTACCCCCCCATGTTGCTTCTCCATGTCCTCATATCAGGGAGATCATATGATAGTTGTCTTTCTCTGATTGACTTATTTCACTAAGCATGATACGCTCTAGTTCCATCCACGTCGTCGCAAATGGCATGATTTCATTTCTTTTGATGGCTGCATAGTATTCCATTGTGTATATATACCACATCTTCTTTATCCATTCATCTGTTGATGGACATCTAGGTTCTTTCCATAGTCTGGCTATTGTAGACATTGCTGCTATAAACATTCGGGTACACGTGCCCCTTCGGATCACTACGTTTGTATCTTTAGGGTAAATACCCAGTAGTGCAATTGCTGGGTCATAGGGTAGTTCTATT
This sequence comes from Meles meles, assembly GCF_922984935.1. NCBI lineage: Eukaryota > Metazoa > Chordata > Mammalia > Carnivora > Mustelidae > Meles > Meles meles. Next base: position 348,056 of record NW_025721150.1, read on the forward strand.
TTCAACATTTTGAGGAACCTCCATGCTGTTTTCCAGAGTGGTTGCACCAGCTTGCATTCCCACCAACAGTGGAGGAGGGTTCCCCTTTCTCCGCATCCTCGCCAGCATCTGTCATTTCCTGACTTGTTAATTTTAGCCATTCTGACTGGTGTGAGGTGATATCTCATTGTGGTTTTGATTTGTATTTCCCTGATGCCGAGTGACGTGGAGCACTTTTTCATGTGTCTCTTGGCCATCTGGATGTCTTCTTTGCAGAAATGTCTGTTCAGTGCTGGGAAAATTGGACAGCCACATGCAGAAAAATGAAATTGGACCACTTCCTTACACCACACACAAAAATAGACTCCAAATGGATGAAGGACCTCAATGTGAGAAAGGAATCCATCAAAATCCTTGAGGAGAATGCAGGCAGCAACCTCTTCGACCTCAGCCATAGCAATATCTTCCTAGGAACAACGGCAAAGGCAAGGGAAGCAAGGGCAAAAATGAACTATTGGGATTTCATCAAGATCAAAAGCTTTTGCACAGCAAAGGAAACAGTTAACAAAACCAAAAGACAACTGACAGAATGGGAGAAGATATTTGCAAATGACATATCAGATAAAGGGCTAGTATCCAAAATCTATAAGGAACTTAACAAACTCAACACCCAAAGAACAAACAATCCAATCAAGAAATGGGTAGTTCAATTTTTAACTGCGGTCAAACCTCCATACACTTTTCCAGAGTCACTGTACAAGTTTGCATAACCACAAAACATGACAGAGGCTTCTTGTAGCTCCACACCATCACTGAATTTCATCATTTTCTGTTCTGTTAATTTTAGCATTTTGATAGTTGTGAGGTTGTATCTTATCCTGGTGTTTTTTTGCATTTACATGATGCTGAATGATGTTGAGAATATTTTCCTCTGGCTGTTAGTCTTCTGTATGTCTTCCTTGGGAAAAACAAACAAACAAACAAACAAACAAACAAATGTCTGTTCATATCTTCTGCCCATTTCTTAAATGGAATATTAAATTTTGGCATGCTGAGTTTGATTCATTCTTTATGGAATTTGAGAATTATTTTGACTATCAGAGTCTTTTGTAGTTCTTTAGAAAGTTTAGGATCTAGTTCTGCTCAAAGTGCTGGTGGTTTTTTATATCGACTGCATTAAATGGGTAGATTGGTTTTGGTAGCATAGACATTTTAACAATATTTATTCTTCCCATCCATCAGCATGAAGTGTTTTTCCATTTCTTTGTGTATATTCCAAAAGTTCTTTATGTGTTCTATAGTTTTCCATGTAGAGACATTTACCTCTTTCATCAGGTTTATTCTTAGGTATCTTGTGTCTGGTTCCATTGTGAATGAGACTGACTTCATGATTTCCCTTTCTGCTGCTTCATTGTTGGAAATGCAACAGATGTCTGTATGCTGATTTTATATCCTGCAGCACTGAGTCTTTTATGTTTTCTCCATAGAGTATCATATCATCTGCATACACTGAAGTTTGGACTTGGTCCTTGTCAATTTGGATGTTTTATTTTAATTTTCTTTTCTTTTCTTTTCTTGCCTGGCTGCTAAGTCTGGGACTTCCAGTACTAAGTTAAATAACATTTATGACAGAGTCTTATTCCTAACTGTAACGGTGAAGCAGTTTTTCTGCTTTGAAGATTAAATTGACTGTGGGTCTTTACATATGCCTTTTATCATGTTGGTTTATATTCTTTCTATAACAACGTTGTTGAGGGGTTTTTATTTAATTTATATTTTTATTAACTATAATGTATTATTTGTTTCAGGAGTATAGGTCTTTGATATATCAGTCTTACACAATTCACAGCACTCTCCATAGCATACACCTTCCACACTGTCCATCATGCAGTCACCTCACACCTCGCTCTTCTAAGACACTCACTCTTATCATATTGGTTTCAATCAGTTTCTTTATTTGACTTTTTGCTTATATATCTGGATGTTTACATGTTTGTAGCAAAAATATGTACAGTTGTCAGATCTTCTTGTTGGAGAGACTCCTTAATCAGGAAATAGTGTCCTCATTCATCTTTCATTACAATCCTGGGTTTAAAATCTAGTTATTCTGATATAAATATGTTACTCTGATTTTCCTTCACATTCATTATCATGGTAGATTTTCTCTATCCAGTCACTTTCAATCTGGTGGTATCTTTATATCTAAAATGAGTCTCTTATAAGAAGTATATAGATCTTTTTTTTAAATCCATTCTGATACCAGTGCCTTTTTATTATAACATTTATTCCATTTACATTCAGAGGAATATTTGATAAGAATTTCATGTCACCAAAGAGCCCGTGGGTGGCTCAGTCAGTTAAGTGTCTGACTTTAGTTCAGGTCATGATTTCAGTGTCCTGAGATTGAGCCCCACGTTGGACTCTCTGTTCTGCACAGAGTCTGCTTCTTCCTTTCTCTATCCCCTCCCCTTCTTCCTGCTCTCTCTGTCTCAAATAAATTAATTAAATTTAAAAATAAAAGAAATTAGTGCCATTTCATTGCCTCTAATTTAGTGTTTCTGGGGATTTTCTCTGTTCCTTTTCTAGTCTTTGATGTTCTTGGTCTTCCCCTCTCAAAGAGTCCCCCATATTATTTCTTACAGGACTGGAGTACTCATGAACTTCTTTAATTTTGTTTTCTGGGACTTTTTTGTCAGTCCTATTTTACATGACAGCGTTGCCGGATAAAGTATTCTTGGATGAATAGTGTTACTATTCTGCATTTTGAATATATCATGTCACTTTCTTCTGGCCTATCATATTTCTGTGGACATCTCTTCTATAGTCCTGGTTTGGTTGTCCTTGTAGAATTTTTGTTTGTTTGTTTCCACTTGCTACATTCAGGATTCCTTCCTTATTTGTGCCACATCGATTTTGATGTTTATGTCTTCCTAAATTTGAGAATGTTTCCAGCTACCCTTTGATCAAATAAACCTTCTGTCCCTTTCTTCATATTCTTGGATTCCTTTGAAATGAATGTTACTGTGTTTTGTGAATTGCCTGAGTTTCCTAAGTCCACATTGGTGAGCCAATACTTTACTTTCCCTCTTCTTTTCAGCTTCCTTATTTTCCATAATGTTATCTTCATGTCAACGATTCATTCCTGTTTCATCCATCCTCAGTGTCATTACATACAGTTGGTTTTGTGTCTTAATTATAAAATTCTTTTTCATTTTAGCATGACTGGTACTTAATTCATTGGTCTCTTCAGTAAGGCATTGTTTAGATCTTATTAGCATTATTTAAGCCCAGCTAGTATCCTTAAAATTGTTGATTTAGGGGCACTGGGTGGCTCAGTGGGTAAAGCCTCTGCCTTCAGCTTAGGTCATGATCTCAGGGACCTGGGATCAGGCCCCGCTTTGGGCTCCCTGCTTAACAGGGAAGTCTGCCTCTCCCTCTCCATCTGCCTCTTCAGCTACTCATGATCTCTCTCACAGTCTTTCTATCAAATAAATAAATAAAATCCTTAAAACATTTACCATAAGTAAGTGGGATTTATTCCTGTGTTGTAATGATTGTTTAGTATTCACAAATCCATCAATTTGATACACCACATAATAAAAGAAAGGATAAGGACTGTATGATCATTTGATTAAATGAAAACAATATATTTGGAAAAAGGACAGCATCCAGTTATGATAAAAAGCCTCAATAAAGTAAATTTAAAGGGAACAAACCTCAATAAAGTCCATATAAGTTTATTTTTATTTATTTGACTGTCAGAGATTACAAGTAAGCAGAGAATCAGGCAGAAAGAAAGGAAAGCAGGCTCCCCACTGAGCAGAGAGCCCAATGCAGGACTTGATCCCAGGACCCCAAGATCCTGACCTGAGCCAAAGGCAGCGGCTTAACCCTCTGAGCCACCCAGGTGCCCCACCTTATAAAATCATTTATATCAGGTGATTATAGAGCAATGTTTTACTACAGCAATTGCACTCTGAGATTCAGCTAAGAACACAAATTCTCAAAATTTCTTCACTAGAAACCAAAGTGAACACACTTTCTCTTCAAGAAAAGGATAAATAGGAGACAGGAGGGCAGAGGAGAAGGGATTCTAAGTTTTTCTCATTTCTTGAATAGAGTTAGATACCTATCGAATCATTCTGAAACCTGATAAATCAAGTAGAGATCTGAGAAAAGAAATGCTGCAGGGCTACAGGTAGGAAAGTGACCTCCTTTTGGAAGGTAGAAGGTGCAGAGACTTGAAAATGGTGTGATACAGCTAATGACACAGGGGATGGAAAGAAGTCCTCCTAGAGATACTATTGCAAAGTAGTAAAGTAGTGGTAGTAGTAAAGTAGTATTTCAAAGTACTAAAAGTAGTGGAGCATAAATTCAGAACAATTTTCTAATTTTAATTTTTATATATGTTTTATTATTTTTTGCTTTTATTATATTTTAATTCTTATTTTTTTTTAACATGTTGGGATTTAGTTTCTCTAAACAAGCAGATGAGGACACAAAGATATCTAGTTTCTTGTTTTGGTTGTTGTTTTTCTTGTGTTTTTTTCTTCCTTATTCTTTTCTCATCTTGAAAAAAAAATAATGAGGAGAAATTTATCACAAGAGTAAGGAAGTGGTTCTCATAGCCACAGATTTTATCATACAGTTACAAGTAAGAAGTCTGAACTAGAATTTAAAGCTAAGATTATAAAGATACTAGCTTTGTTTGAAAAACAAATACATAGAAGGTACTAGAAAATCCATCACTATAGACATACAAGGACTACAATATAGACATGCTGAAAGTAAAAATGCTATCACTGAGGTGCAGTCCCAAGTGGAGACCATATAAGTGAGGATGAACGAAATAGAAGAGGAATTTAGTGATACAGAAGACAAAGTTATGGAAAATAATGAAGCTGATCAGAGGAAAGATAGACGACTCTTAGATAATGAAGGTAGACTTAGGGAATTCAGCATGCCATTAGTGAAAGAATATCTGTATTGTAGGAGTCTCAGAAGAAGAGTAGAAAAGAAGCAGCAGGTTTAGTTGAACAAATTATAGTTGAGAACTTACCTAAATCAAAAAAGGAAACAGGTATTCAGGTACAAGAGGCACAGAGAACTCCCCCCAAATCAACAGAAATAAGTCAACACCACGACATACTAGAGTGAAAATTCAAAGTGAAATTTCAAAGATAAAGAGAACATCCTAAAATCACCCTGAGACAAGATGTACTTACCTACACATGTAGGCACATAAGGCTGGCAGCTGACCTGTCCACAGAGACCTGGCAGGCCAGAAAAGACTGGCATATTTAATATGCTAAGTTGGGTAAATATGTAGCCAAGAATACTATATCCAGCTAGGCTGTCATTCAGACCAAATAAATAAATAAAGGAATTCATGAACACTAACCCAGCCTTGCAAGAAATATTAAAGGGACACATAAAGCAAAAAGAGATCCCAAAAGTAACAAAACCCATAAAGGAACAGAGATAATCCACAGATATGGCAACCTTATATGTAATAAAAATGGCACTAAATTTATATTTTAATAATTCTCTAAATGTAAATGGATAAAATGTTCCAATTAAAAGACAAAGGATAACATAATTGATTAAAAAATTTTAAAAAAGACTCATCAGTACACTGCCTACAGGAGATTCATTTCAGACAGAAAGACACCTCCAGATTTCAAATGAAGGTGTAGAGAATGTTTTATCATACTAATGGACATCAAAAGAAAGTCGGAGTAACCATCCTTTTGCCAGAGAAAATAAATATTAGACCAAAGATGACAATAAGAGATGAAGAAGGCCAGTATATGATTATAAAGGGTTCTATATAACAGGAAGATCTAACAAATGTAAGTATTTATGCCCATAATATAGGAGTAGTCAAATGTATAAATTAATTAATAATAAACTTAAAGGATTTCATTGAAAATACTACAATAATGGTGGGCTTTAACACCTTAATCATAGCAATGGACAAATCATCTAAGCAGAAGATAACCAAGGAAACAAGGGCTTTGACACACTGGACCAGCTGGACTTAACAGATAGTCAGAGCATTTCATCCTAAAGCACTCAGAAATACATTCTTCTTCTGTGCACATGGAAAGTTTTCCAGAACGGATTACATACTGGATCATACATCAGACCTCAACATTTTTTTTTCCATTTTATTTATTTTTTCAGTGTAACAGTATTCATTGTTTTTGCACAACACCCAGTGCTCCATGCAAAACGTGCCCTCCCCATTACCCATCACCTGTTCCCCCAACCTCCCACCCCTGACCCTTCAAAACTCTCAGGTTGTTTTTCAGAGTCCATAGTCTCTTATGGTTCGCCTCCCCTTCCAAAAAAAAATTTTTTTTTAATAAACATATAATGTATTTTTATCCCCAGGGGTACAGGTCTGTGAATTGTCAGGTTTACACACTTCACAGCACTCATGATAGCACATACCCTCCCCAATGTCCATATCCCCCTCCCCCTCTCCCAATCACACCTCCCCCCAGCAACCCCCAGTTTGTTTTGTGAGATTAAGAGTAATTTATGGTTTCTCTCCCTCCCAATCCCATCTTGTTTCATTTATCCTTCTCCTATCCCCCTAACCCCCCATGTTGCTTCTCCATGTCCTCATATCAGGGAGATCATATGATAGTTGTCTTTCTCTGATTGACTTATTTCACTAAGCATGATACGCTCTAGTTCTATCCACGTCGTCGCAAAAGGCAAGATTTCATTTCTTTTGATGGCTGCATAGTATTCCATTGTGTATATATACCACTTCTTCTTTATCCATTCATCTGTTGATAGACATCTAGGTTCTTTCCATAGTTTGGCTATTGTAGACATTGCTGCTATAAACATTCGGGTACACGTGCATCTTCGGATCACTATGTTTGTATCTTTAGGGTAAATACCCAGTAGTGCAATTGCTGGGTCATAGGGTAGTTCTATTTTCAACATTTTGAGGAACCTCCATGCTGTTTTCCAGAGTGGTTGCACCAGCTTGCATTCCCACCAACAGTGGAGGAGGGTTCCCCTTTCTCCACATCCTCGCCAGCATCTGTCATTTCCTGACTTGTTAATTTTAGCCATTCTGACAGGTGTGAGGTGATATCTCATTGTGGTTTTGATTTGTATTTCCCTGATGCCGAGTGACGTGGAGCACTTTTTCATGTGTCTGTTGGCCATCTGGATGTCTTCTTTGCAGAAATATCTATTCATGTCCTCTGCCCATTTCTTGATTAGATTGTTTGTTCTTTGGGTGTTGAGTTTGCTATGTTCCTTATAGATTTTGGATACTAGCCCTTTATCTGATATGTCGTTTGCAAATATCTTCTCCCATTCTGTCAGTTGTCTCTTGGTTTTGTTAACTGTTTCCTTTGCTGTGCAAAAGCTTTTGATCTTGATGAAATCCCAATAGTTCATTTTTGCCCTTGCTTCCCTTGCCTTTGCCGTTGTTCCTAGGAAGATGTTGCTACGGCTGAGGTCGAAGAGGTTGCTGCCTGCATTCTCCTCAAGGATTTTGATGGATTCCTTTCTCACATTGAGGTCCTTCATCCATTTGGAGTCTATTTTCTTGTGTGGTGGAAGGAAGTGGTCCAATTTCATTTTTCTGCATGTGGCTGTCCAACTTTCCCAGCACCATTTATTGAAGAGGCTGTCTTTTTTCCATTGGACATTCTCTCCTGCTTTGTCGAAGATTAGTTGACCATAGAGTTGAGGGTCGATTTCTGGGCTCTCTGTTCTGTTCCACTGATCTATGTGTCTGTTTTTGTGCCAGTACCATGCTGTCTTGATGATGACAGCTTTGTAATAGAGCTTGAAGTCCGGAATTGTGATGCCACCAACTTTGGCTTTGTTTTTCAATATTCCTTTGGCTATTCGAGGTCTTTTCTGGTTCCATATAAATTTTAGGATCATTTGTTCCATTTTTTTTGAAAAAAATGAATGGGATTTTGATAGGGATTGCATTAAATGTGTAGATTGCTTTAGGTAGCATAGACATTTTCACAATATTTATTCTTCCAATCCAGGAGCATGGAACATTTTTCCATTTTTTGGTGTCTTCCTCAATTTCTTTCATGAGTACTTTATAATTTTCTGTGTATAGATTCTTAGCCTCTTTGGTTAGGTTTATTCCTAGGTATCTTATAGTTTTGGGTACAATTGTAAATGGGATTGACTCCTTAATTTCTCTTTCTTCAGTCTTGTTGTTGGTGTACAGAAATGCAACTGATTTCTGTGCATTGATTTTATATCCTGACACTTTACTGAATTCCTGTACAAGTTCTAGCAGTTTTGGAGTGGAGTCTTTTGGGTTTTCCACATATAGTATCATATCATCTGCGAAGAGTGATAGTTTGACTTCTTCTTTACCAATTTGGATGCCTTTAATTTCTTTTTGTTGTCTGATTGCTGAGGCTAGGACTTCTAGTACTATGTTGAACAGCAGTGGTGATAATGGACATCCCTGCCGTGTTCCTGACCTTAGCGGAAAAGCTTTCAGTTTTTCTCCATGGAGAATGATATTTGCGGTGGGTTTTTCATAGATGGCTTTGATAATATTGAGGTATGTGCCCTCTATCCCTACACTTTGAAGAGTTTTGATCAGGAAGGGATGCTGCACTTTGTCAAATGCTTTTTCAGCATCTATTGAGAGTATCATATGGTTCTTGTTCTTTCTTTTATTAATGTGTTGTATCACATTGATTGATTTGTGGATGTTGAACCAACCCTGCAGCCCTGGAATAAATCCCACTTGATCGTGGTGAATAATCCTTTTAATGTACTGTTGAATCCTATTGGCTAGTATTTTGGCGAGAATTTTTGCGTCTGTGTTCATCAAGGATATTGGTCTGTAGTTCTCTTTTTTGGTGGGATCCTTGTCTGGTTTTGGGATCAAGGTGATGCTGGCCTCATAAAATGAGTTTGGAAGTTTTCCTTCCATTTCTATTTTTTGGAACAGTTTCAGGAGAATAGAAATTATTTCTTCTTTAAATGTTTGGTAGAATTCCCCTGGGAAGCCGTCTGGCCCTGGGATTTTGTTTGTTTGGAGATTTTTGATGACTGTTTCAATCTCCTTACTGGTTATGGGCCTGTTCAGGTTTTCTATTTCTTCCTGGTTCAGTTGTGGTAGTTTATATGTCTCTAGGAATGCATCCATTTCTTCCAGATTGTCCAATTTGTTGGCATAGATTTGCTCATAGTATGTTCTTATAATTGTCTGTATTTCTTTGGTGTTAGTTGTGATCTCTCCTCTTTCATTCATGATTTTATTTATTTGGGTCCTTTCTCTTTTCTTTTTGATGAGTCTGGCCAGGGGTCTATCAATCTTGTTGATTCTTTCAAAGAACCAGCTCCTAGTTTCATTGATTTTTTTCTATTGTTTTTTTTTGGTTTCTATTTCATTGATTTCTGCTCTGATCTTTATGATTTCTCTTCTCCTGCTGGGTTTAGGGTTTCTTTCTTGTTCTTTCTCCAGCTCCTTTACGTGTAGGGTTAGGTTGTGTACTTGAGACCTTTCTTGTTTCTTGAGAAAGTCTTGTACCACTATATATTTTCCTCTCAGGACTGCCTTTGCTGTGTCCCACAGATTTTGAACTGTTGTGTTTTCATTATCATTTGTTTCCATGAATTTTTTCAATTCTTCTTTAATTTCCTGGTTAACCCATTCATTCTTTAGAAGGATGCTGTTTAGTTTCCATGTATTTGGGTTCTTTCCAGCTTTCCTCTTGTGATTGAGTTCTAGCTTCAGAGCATTGTGGTCTGAAAATATGCAGGGAATGATCCTAATCTTTCGATACCGGTTGAGACCTGATTTGTGACCCAGGATGTGATCTATTCTGGAGAAGGTTCCATGTGCACTAGAGAAGAATGTGTATTCTGTTGCTTTGGGATGCAATGTTCTGAATATATCTGTGATGTCCATCTGGTCCAGTGTGTCATTTAAGGCCTTTATTTCCTTGTTGATCTTTGGCTTGGATGATCTGTCCATTTCAGTGAGGGGAGTGTTCAAGTCCCCTACTATTATTTTATTAATATTGATGTGTTTCTTTGATTTTGTTATTAATTGGTTGATATAGTTGGCTGCTCCCACGTTAGGGGCATTGGATGATCTATCCATTTCAGTGAGGGGAGTGTTAAAGTCCCCTACTATTATTGTATTATTATTGATGTGTTTCTTTGATTTTGTTATTAATTGGTTGATATAGTTGGCTGCTCCCACGTTAGGGGCATAGATATTTAAAATTGTTAGATCTTCTTGTTGGACAGACCCTTTGAGTAGGATATAGTGTCCTTCCTCATCTCTTATTATAGTCTTTGGCTTAAAATCTAATTGATCTTATATAAGGATTGCCACCCCAGCTTTCTTCTGATGCCCATTAGCATGGTAAATTGTTTTCCACCCCCTCACTTTAAATCTGGAAGTGTCTTCGCATCTAAAATGAGTTTCTTGTAGGCAACATACTGATGGATTTTGTTTTTTTATCCATTCTGATACCCTGTGTCTTTTGATTGGGGCATTTAGCCCATTAACATTCAGGGTAACTATTGAGAGATATGAATTTAGTGCCATTATTAGTCTGTAAGGTGACTGTTACTGTATATTGTCTCTGTACCTTTCTGATCTACTACTTTTAGGCTCTCTCTTTGCTTAGAGGACCCCTTTCAATATTTCCTGTAGAGCTGGTTTGGTGTTTGCAAATTCTTTCAGTTTTTGTTTGTCCTGGAAGCTTTTGATCTCTCCTTCTATTTTCAATGATAGCCTAGCTGGATAGAGTATTCTTGGCTGCATGTTTTTCTCGTTGAGTGCTCTGAATATATCATGCCAGGTCTTTCTGGCCTGCCAGGTCTCTGTGGATAAGTCTGCTGCCAATCTAATATTTTTACCCTTGTATGTTACAGCCTTCTTTTCTCGGGCTGCTTTCAGGATTTTCTCTTGGTCACTAAGACTTGTAAACTTTACTATTAGGTGACGGGGTGTGGACCTATTCTTGTTGACTTTGAGGGGGGTTCTCTGTATCTCCTGGATTTTGATGCTTGTTCCCTTTGCCATATTAGGGAAATTCTCTCCAATAATTCTCTCCAGTAGACCTTCTGCTCCCCTCTCTGTTTCTTCTTCTTCTGGAATCCCAATTATTCTAATGTTGTTTCGTCTTATGGTGTCACTTATCTCTCGAATTCTCCCCTCATGGTCCAGTAGCTCTTTGTCCCTCTTTTGTTCGGCTTCTTTATTCTCTGTCGTTTGGTCTTCTATATCACTAATTCTTTCTTCTGCCTCATTTATCCTAGCAGTGAGAGTCTCCATTTTTGATTGCACCTCATTAATAGCTTTTTTGATTTCAAGTTGGTTAGATTTTAGTTCTTTAATTTCTCCAGAAAGGGCTTTAATATCTCCAGAGAGCGTTTCTCTAATATCTTCCATGCCTTTTTCGAGCCCAGCTAGAATGTTCAGAATCGTCATTCTGAACTCTTGATCTGACATATTACCAACGTCTGTGTTGATTAGGTCCCTAGCCTTTGGTACTGTCTCTTGTTCTTTTGTTTGTGGTGATTTTTTCCGCCTTGTCATTTTGTCCAGATAAGAGGATATGAAGGAGCAAATAAACTACTAAAAGGGTGGCAAAGACTCCAGAAAAATGCGCTGTAACCAAATCTGAAGAGACCCCTAATTGTGGGGGGAGAAAGGTGATAAAAACAGGTTCTTTCAGAAAGTGGTTGATATTCTCTTTCTAGAGTTGCTGTTCTTCTCTTCGCTCTCCCGTTGGATTTGTAGGTGTTTGCAATGTTTAGATAAGCTATCGAGCTGATCTCCTGCTACCTGATGTAGTCTCAGGCTGCTACTTCTCTGCCATCTTGACTCTCCAGACCTCAACTTTTTAAAAAAGATTGAGATCATGCCATACATATTTTCAGACCACAATTCTATGAAACTTGAAATCTAACATATGAAAACATAGAAGGACCACAAATGCATGGAGGTTAAAAGGAATCCTATTTCAGAATGAATAGGTCAACCAGAAAATTAAAGAAGAACTTTAAAAATTCATGGAAGCAAACGAAACTGAATACACGACAGTTGTGAACCACTGGGAAGCAGCAATGGCAGTTCTAAGAGGTAAGTATATAGCAATACAAGCCCTCCCCCACCAAGAGAGAAGAAAAGTATCAAATGCACAACCTAATCTTATACATAAACATACTGGAGATAAAAAGGACATAAACCATAAATCCAGTGGGAGATAAGAAATAATAAAGATTAGAGCAGAGGGGCACCTGGATGGCTCAGTGGATTAAAGCCTCTGCCTTCAGCTCAGGTCATGATCCCAGGGTCTTGGTACTGAGTCCTACATCGGGCTCTCTGCTCAGCAGAGAGTCTGCTTCCCTTCCTCTCTCTCTGCCTGGCTCTCTGCCTACATGTGATCTCTGTCAAATAAATAAATAAAACCTAAAAAAAAGATTAGAGCAGAAAGCAAAGAAACAGAAATTAAATAAAAGAACAGAGAAATGTGACTAGGAACTGGTTCTTTGAAAGAATTAATAAGATTGCTAAACCTCTAATCAGGTTTACCAAAAATAAGAGAAAGGACCCATATAAATAAAAGCATAAATGAGAGAGGAGAAAACACAGCAAAACCCAAGAAATGCAAACAATCATATGGAAATATTATGAGTAAATACATGCCAAAAAGATGGGCAAGCTGAAATAAATGGATACAGTCCTTGAAACATAATCTACCAAAATTCAATGAGGAAGAAACAGAAAACCTAAACAGACCCAAAACCAGCAAAAAGGGGAAAAAAACTGAATTACCAAAAATTTCCCAAAAAGTATCCAGAGACAAATGGCTTCACGGGGGAATTCTGCCAAGTAATAAAATAAGAATTAATGCCCATATTTCTGAAAGTATAAAAAAATAGAAAAAAGAAAACAGCAAACTCCTTCTATGAGACCAGCATTGCCTTGAGGCCAAAACCACAGAAGAATGCCCCCTGAAAAGAATTACAGACCAGTATCCCTGATGAACAAGGATGCATATAGTCTCACCAAGATACTAGCCAACAGGATCCAATGGTACATTTAAAGGATTATTCATGAGGGATTTATTCCTGCACTGAAAAGTGACTCAACCTCAGCAAGTCAATCAATGGGATAGACCACGTTAAAAAATGGACAAAAAATAAAATAAAAAACAAACACAAGAACCATATGACATTCTCCATAGATGCAGAAATGCTTTGTGAAGCATTTCACAAAATACTGCTGCTTCTTTGAAAAAACTCTCTACCATGTAGAAAGAGAGGGAATATAACTCAACATCATAAAGACCATATAGGAAAGACCCACAATAGATATAATCCTCAACAGAGAAAGACTGATTTTCCCCTACGTTCAGGAACACACCAGGTTTGTCCACTCTCACCACCGATGTCCAAATGTTCATGGAAATGTGTGGTTCCTCTCATAGCAGATCTCCTGTGCTTCTGCCTTTTGCCTCCCTATCCCTGGAAAACAATCCTACAACCATGCAGTAGCAAGTAGTTTATATCAACACAGAGCAGAAAACTGGCATCTAGACACTCTCTTCTCAGGCAGGTTTCCTGCTCCTAAAGTTCAGTGGAAAGATAGGTTTTTTTTGGTTTGTTTGTTTTTTGTTTGTATGTTTGTTTTGCTGTTTTGTTTTTGTTTGTTTGTTTTTAACTTTCTGAAGTCTGGGAACTCTGCCATACTCAGCACCACCCATTTTCATGTCACCCCAGGGATCCTGAGACCAATCTTGCCACTCAGGATTGACAAGGATTCCACCTGGCTTCCCTACCTGAGCATTTTTAAGCCAGGGACACCCCCACAGTAGCAGACTTCTAAATGTTACCATTTTCTGATCTGCTGCTAAGAAGACTTTGTGGTAGCTTCCCCAGGCAGGTTCCCACCCCTAAGCTATATAACACCAGATTCAAATCTGAATACCACCTCCCTTCCAAATGGTGGGTCCTTTTCTACTTGTAGACCTGCAGCATTTGTTTTCTCAGATCTCTGATTCAATTATTGTGTGTTCTGAATGATCTGATAAATATTGACTTGTATTTGAGGGAGGAGACAAACTTAAGTTCTCCTCCCACTGCTTTGTGTTGGAAGCTAGACATGAAGACAGTGAACCTGCTGACAGGCTGGATTTTGTTCTCCCCGTCTATGAGAGCTGAATATTGTTTTGGCAAAAGGTAATGACTTGGGACACAGCATCATCCTTTCTTGGTTTAAGTTTATTTTGGGAAGACATAGCAAACATAATAGCTACCATTTTCTACATTTATATTTAAGCTTTAATGGAGGAGTGGAAAGTAGCGTTTACTTGAATGTCATATTATGAACTTACCCATGAAGTGTGACAGTTCATGGGGTTTAATGGTCCATGTCTTCATAAATACTGGCGATAGCATTTCAGGGAATGGTGACGCTGAGTGACACATTTTGCTTTATACTGGTCGAGTCTTTCAGCCTCACCATGAACTTCACTATAAATACATCCCAAAGATGAATTTTTCATCCTGAAGAAAGTTAACCTGTTTTCCATTCGATGATGTCAGAAGGGTCACTGAAAAAGCCCTTGGTTATTGGCCAGCTGAGCTACCTGGTGACTGGCCACCTGAATGAGAACAATTTGTGAGTGCCTGGGTGATTCACCAGAGCATGGTGGTGACATCACAAGAAGGCATTGTGATGCCCTAGGGTGAGGCCAGCAAGACAGGATAGGCTGTGCCGCTGATGGGGAGGCCAACTGAGCCGCCTCCTCGAAGTCTCCCCAGAAGGCTCACCTTCTTGGGGCTCACCCAGCAGTAAGACCCCAAGAAATTGGAAGGAGTGCTTTTCCTTCCAGAAGTCTTTCTAGGGGAGCAGCTTCTCCTTCAGGCAGAGCAGGAAGACCGCGGGAAAGCGGGGTGGTGGGGGGGGTGCCACTGGCGAGGCCAGAGCTTCTGAGGACCTCCAGGGGCACCGCTCCAGCCTCCACAGAGATGGGCACTGCCTCTGGGAGCAGGTGGCAGCAGGTCGGGGAGGCCGTGGTGTGGACCTGACTTCCAGAGGCGCTGCTCCATCTGCTTCAGAGATGGGCCTGGCCTGGGGGAGCTGGCGTTGGTGCTGGGCATGGAGTGGGCTGTGCAGAAAGAGGGGCTGTGGGGGCGACCCACAGGAGGCCCAGCCCCAAAAGGCGGGGAGAGTCAGGTGATCCTGGTCAGCCTGCACAGACCCCACACAGGAGGCCCAGCCAAGTGCAGTCCAGAAGCCCCCTGGTGGATGCAGAAAGGAAAAGGGCCCAATTGTTGAGATAATCCAAGAACTTGTCTCAAGTTTGTTGCAGGGGTGCCAGATACCGGTTTTGGAGAACTTGTCTACAATCAGGGGTTGATTTCAAGGATGTCTTTTTTTTTTTCTTTTTTCTTTTTTAATCGACAAATTTGGTTCCCCCTCCTTCCCCACAGATCCCATCCTAAATCACACTGTTACCCCATTCCAACAGGTCCAGCAGATCATAAACACCTTCCTCTGCCGTGATTCTCTTTTGTTTTTAAATTTTGAATCATTATTAATTTTTTGCATACTTTGCATCTTTGTTCTAAAATATAAACTTTGTCAATCTATGGGCATGCCTATATATGAAGGAGATTGGTGTGCCCAAAGTGATAGGATGATTTCTTAACAGAAAATTTACCTAGTTGTACTACTTTCTGTACTTAGCTAGGATATTTTTTAAAAAATGTCCTTGGGGCCCTGGGTGGCTAAGTTGGTTAAACTTCTGCCTTAGGCTCAGCTCATGATCCCAGGCTCCTGATAGTTAGCCCTGCATCTGGCTTCCTGGTTGGTGTGGTGCCTGCTTACCCCTCTCCTTCTCCCTTTGCTTGTGCTTTCTGTGACACAAAGACAATTTTTTTAAGTTAATTTAAAAAAATAAGTAAAAATAAGAAAATGAAATATAATTTTCTTTGCCTGTCACTAATTTTCCAGTGCAGTAATAGTGACAGTAATAGTAATAGAGCAAAGTTGGATACTTTATTAAAACCAATGAGTGTACTGAAACTTTTCGGGAACAAAGTCCCTGAGAAATGCAAGGATGACATGTGTATGGATAAAAAATGTATGATGGTTACTCTGCTGATTTTAGTGGCAATGGTGAAGATGGTTAAAAAATATCACAGCTACTGTGCATGGGTCACTCATGCCACTCAGATTTGACACATCCAGTATAAACTATCCCATTTAGTCTTGTCATTTTTTTTTGCTTTTTCTTCTAATTTATTTAGGTATAATTGACAAAAATTTCATATATCTAAGGGACACAGTTTCATTTAAGTATTACGCTTCCTAATAACTACAAAGTGCATATCCACCAATTCACTTAGCTTGTGTATGTGGTGTGTGTGTGTGTGTGTGTGTATGTGTGCGTGTGTGTGTGTAAGAATACTACCAACTGGGGAGATCTCCAGTAACAGGAAATTTCCAATATACCGTGTTGTTAACTATATATAAATTGCTGTAAATATAACTTATTCAACATGTATACTGGAAACTTAGCATTTGACCCACATCTTCCCAATTTTCCCTGCCTTTAGTCACTGACAATTGCCATTCTACTCTTCTAAAGATTGACTTTTAGATTTCATTTACAATTGTAATTATAAAGTGTTTGTCTTTCTATGTCTGGCTTATTTCACTTCTCTCAATGTCCTCCTGGTTCATCCATGATACTTTTATTTCATTTTTCCATTCATTTGTCAATGAATATGTCAAATTAATTTCCACATTTTAGCTATTGTAAGTCACACTGCAATAATGATTACACGAGTAAAGTATAGCTTCAAATTTGATTTCATATCATTTTATTTCCTTTGCATAGATATTCAGAAGTGGGATTGTTGGAACTTAAGATAGTTTTACTTTCAACTGTTTGAAAAACTTCTATACTATTTTCCATAATGGCTGTACTAATTTATATTCCCATCAATAGTGCTCAAGTGTTGTTTTTTATCCGCATCCACTCCAACAGACATCATTTTGTTCAATTATTGATAATAATCATTCCAAGAAGTGTGAAATCATATCTCATGATTCTAATCTGCTCTCCTGATGAGTTAAAGGCTCAAAGAGTTGGATTCACTAATCCATGTTTACATTTCTAGTAAGTGACAGCTAGCATTAGATCTAAAATTGGCTCCAAAAATCTGCAGCATGTTTTACAAAAAAGCAAAAATAAACTTCTCTTCAGTCTGAATCTAAAGACAAAGTATATACTGATAAATCAGATATCTCTCCATGTATCTCTCTACCTACTTACCTATTTATCAGTACTGATTCTCTGATGTGATATTTCATGACGATATATATACAGAAACACACAGATATAGGCACATACGAATACTATACATTTTAGATCTCTGTGTACAATGAAATCCTTAGGATCAAAAGCTTTATAACCATCTAAACAAATAAAAAATACACATTGGTTAACTATTTTAAATGAGTCTTAATCCCTAAGTCATGAAAGCTTTCTGAACTCTGTGCTGTTTATCTTTTTTTTTTTTCACTTTTTAAAATTTCTTTTCAGTGTAACAGTTCATTGCTTTTGCACCAAACCCAGTGCTCCATGCAAGACATGCCCTTCCTATTACCAAACATCTGGTTCCCCAACCTCCCACCAACCGCCCCTTCAAAACCCTCAGGTTGTTTTTCAGAGTCCATAGTCTCTCATGGTTCATCTCTCCTTCCAATTTCCCTCAACTCCCTTCTCCTCTCCATCTCCCCATGTCCTCCATGTTATTTGTTCTGCTTCATAAATAAGTTGTCTTCTTTAACAGACACTGTTGTGGAAACATTAGAAGGCATGAAAAATTTCATGTATGACTCATTGCAGAGATACTGTAGGGAAATGTGCTTGGCTGGACGCCAGAGGATTGTCCTCTTGGCAACCTGATACATTCTAGGGAAGTCATTTCATAATATGTTAAAATCTAGATAATGGATAGCAATACAAAATCATTATCTATGGCCATGCAGATACAAGTATGAACAAATTTTTCAAAGAACTGAGGTATGCTTTGTGCAGCCAGTAGGTTCATGGTAGTCCTGTGGAAAAAGGTCTGCTAGGTCTTTTAGAGATCTCTTCCCCCATAGGTGGGTAAAGAAGTTTATTTTGATAAAATTCACACAAAAGTATGACAGAGTTCTTGAAAAGAGAAGAAAAAAAAACAATTTTTTTTTTAATTTTTTATTTCTTTGACAGAGAGAAATCACAACTAGGCAGAGAGGCACGCAGAGAGAGAGGAGGAAGCAGGCTCCCCGCCAAGCAGAGAGCCCGATGCGGGGCTCGATCCCAGGACCCTGGGACCATGACCTGAGCTGAAGGCAGAGGCTTTAACCCACTGAGCCACCCAGGCGCCCCGAAAAAAAAACAAATTTATATGAAAATTGGTGATTTTTGTTTTTTACATTCAGATGCTTATTAAAGTTTAGTCTGAGATTTCTTATAAAAATTTTAGGGAAAATGATAGAAATTTCTTTGTTAAAGGCGCATTCTGGTTGCAACTATGCAATAATCAGACAAAATGGATTGTGACTAGACTTATTTAGTGATCTGAATGATCTTTTTTTGAGATTCGTTTGCTTCTGAAGAAAATTCTACATTGTCTGGTATCTAGAGAACATATTTCTAGATTTGCCAATGGATCATATATAGTTTTAACTAAATTACTTCTCATCACATGGGATCCACATTTAATCTTTATGATAATGATCCTATATTTGAAAAATCACTTTATTCTGTAAATATGTGAATCAATAAGGTGAGAGGTTTTCCAAGTCTTATTTGTAATGGAATAAGAACATTGGAAGCCTAGGAAAAAGAATATCTGTAATATTGATAATGCTTATTAAATTATATTAAGCTAAATTCAAAATGGTAATATGCAAATTAAGTATAACTTACATTATATTGAGGACTTTTCTCATTATGATGTAGGAATAAACTGAATATATACATTTACAAAGCAAATTATAGGGGAGAAAATAAAGAGGACGTTGATTTTGTAAGCAAAACCATGTAGAGCAACTTTGGTATTGGGTCAGGACATGAATCAGAGTTCATTGAGAGGATCTGGAAGTGATGTGTGTATTCTCTACACTATTGATCAAAGCTGTATTATTGCAGGGAACAAGAGAAAACAAGATTAAGACTGAAATAGATAGGAAACAAGAAATATCTTGAAATGACAATAGAGAAGAAACAAAGCAATTTACTGAGGCATAAATAACTTGTATAAATTCTTGACTCTGTTTCATCTCTGGTACATTTTTAATTAATAGGTTTAATAATTTTCTTTTAATTTCTATTTAGTTTTAGCATTAAAAATGACCAATTTTATTTCATAATTGTTGCCTAAAATATTTAGTGCTATGATAGGATTCTTTTAAAATACAAATTAAATATATAAATACCTGAATCTATTTACTATCTGTGTTAAGACAGGAAATCCAATGAATTCCCTTAAATTTCTGAAACTTGATTTATCATCAGCAACTCTCCGTATTCATATTGATGGTAGTCTCAACCTCAGGAGACTTTGGTCAGGAATAAATAAAATAAATTCCTGGCATCAGTCTCACATATGGTAGGTTCCACCCTGGGGAAATGGTCAATAGAAGTGTATAGTCCTATCCTCTCTGCCATGTATGGACCTTCTTCAGATTCAACCCTTCGTTCTCCAACTGACTAAGAAACCATCTCTTTCCCTTTTACTGCACTCCCTATTGACAGTAATGTTGATGCCAGACCCAAAAGTTTGAGTGCAGTTTAAATGATTGAAGCAGGTGCAAATCTTTTACAAAGTGAATAGACTGGCTTCCATAATGCCATTGGGTAAAATTAAAATAAGGGAGAAATAATCTAATTATTTTACATGAAAATATAATTCTTCATATTAGAGTTTGGAACCAGATATTCAATATCTAAAGTGGCTTCCATGTCAGGTGCAGTAGCTCTTTAACTATAAACACAACCAGCTTTCCCAGTTTTTCCTCTGCGAGTTGACAGTGACCACCCAATAATTGAAAATCAACTGCTTCACATAGACCCAGAACCCTGATGTAGGTATTTCAAAGTAGATTAGGAGATGAACATCTGCAATAATTTGAGTACATGTAAATTACTAAGTGAAATAACTTTTTTATGACTTTACTATATTATTCCAAGAATGCATGGACACTGCATCAACAGACCATAGGATAAATTGATGGTCCCACAACCTATGCCTCTTGACACCAGAGGCAGATACTTCAAACCCATTTACAATTTTTACCAGTGCTTCATTTTTTTAAAAGATTTGATTTATTTGACAGACAGAGATCACAAGTACGCAGAGAGGCAGGCAGAGAGAGGAGGAGGAAGCAGGCCCCCTGCTGAGCAGAGAACCTGATGCAGGGCTCCAACCCAGGACCCTGAGATCATGACCTGAGCCAAAGGCAGAGGCTTTAACCCACTGAGCCACCCAGGGCCCTCCTTCCTCAGTTTTTTAAAATAATACACTCATCTCTCATCTTGATTCCTAAATCCTAATTACCATGCCATGATTTATAACTCAACCAATGCCAAGTTAAACGTGTCTAGAAATCGCAATGCACAGATTTGAGGCCTCAGGACCACAGAGGGGCACAGACATAGGTGCTGATATGAAGGTGGTGTGTAGAGTATTGGAGAGAGGCCCAGGACAGGAGGAATGAGCAGGGGCTTGCTATGGGCAGGGGCAGGGAACAGGACAGAGAAGTCAAGGAAGAGCAGGAAGAGCAGTGACTGAACTGCCATCTCTCTCCACACTGCAGCCTGTGCTCTTGCCAAGCTTCTATAACTGCCCCAGGACATCACAATGCCTTCTTCCTGTGATGTCACCACCATGCAAAGTAATCACTATGCCCTGGCCAATCATCAGGGATTTCTCAGATTAGCCTCATTCTGGTGACCAATCACCAGACAGGTCAGCTGACCAGTTATTGTTGGCTTTCTCAGTGACACCCCTGACTGATATTATCACCTGGAAACCATGTTTTAAAGGAAAACAAGTAAACTGTCCTTCAAGAGGAAAAGTTAATATTTGAGCTGTATTTATACTGAAAGTCATGGTGAGGCTGAAAGTCTCAACCAATGCAAAGCTAAATGTGTCACTTAGAGGCACCGTTAATTAAAACACTTACCTGGTTATTAATGAAGACATTGGCCATTAGACCACATGAAGGTCACAGTTGTGGGTAACTCAGACCACGTGGCAATAGAGCAAATCCTACTCTCAACTCATCCATCACGGCTTAAATATAAGTGTAGAAAATAACAGGCATTATGTTTGTTTCATAGTAATAAAAGGGAGAGATCATGACCAATGTAAAAAAAAACAGGGAATTCTTAGAACATATTATCAGCAACTATACAGCAATGAGTTAGGCCATTTGGAAGAAATAGATGCATTCATGGAAACTTGCAATCTACCAAGTCCAAAACAGGAAAAAATAGATAATCTGAGCAGACCCAAAACCAGCCCAAAAATTGAAGCAGGTATCACAAAGCTCAAAACAACAACAACAACAACAACAAAACTAGATTCCAGGGCGAGATAGCTTCCCAGGGGGATTCTACCAAACATTGAAAGAATAAATCATACCTCTTCTACTGAAGCTGTTTCAAAAGAAAGAAAGAAAAAGAATTGGATGGATAATGTCCAAACTCATTTTATGAGGCGACCATTAGCTTGATCCAAAAAACAGACACCCTACTGGAAAGGAGAATTACAGACCAATAACCTTGATGAACAGGAATGCCAAAATACTCAGCAAGATACTAGCCAATAAGATCCCATGGAATGTTAAAAGAGCTATTCATGATGAAGGGAGATCAATTCCTGAGATGCAAGGAAGGTTCAACATAGATGAGTGCATCGATGTGATATTAACAAAAGAATGACAAGAACCATATCATCCTCTCAACTGATGCAGAAAAATCATTTGGCAAAATACAACATCCTTTCCAGATGAAAACTCCTCAAAATATAGGGTTAGAAGGCACATGTTTCATCAAAGCCATCTCTGAACAACCCACAGCAAATGTCATTCTCAATGGGAAAAATCTGAGAGCTTTTCCCTTTGGGTCAGGAACATGACAGGGATTCCCATTCTCACCACGTTTGTTCAACAGAGCATTAGAAGTCCTAACCTCAGCATTTGTACAACAAAAAGATAATGGATTCAAACTGGCAAAGAAGTCAAACTCTCTCTTTGCATATGACAATATACTTTATGAGAAAATCCCAAAAGACTCCACCCCTTAATTACTTGAACTGTAGCAGCAATTCAGCAACATGAAGGACTCAAAACGAATGAACAGAAATCAGTTGCTTTTCTATATACTAACCATCTGAATGGAGAAAGAGTAAGGTTTCAGTTCCATTTACTATAGCATTCAAAACCATAAGATACCTATGAATAAGCCTAATCTAGGAGGTCAAGGATCTGTACCATAGAAACTACAGAAGACTTATGAAGGAAACCGAGGAAGACACAAAGAGATGGAAAAACCTCTATGCTCATATATTGGAAGAAAAACATTGTGAAAACATCTAAGCTGCCCAGATCAATCTACACATTCAATGCAATCCCTATCAAAATAACCTTGATATTCTTCCCAGAGCTAAAACAAGCAATCCTAAAATTTGAATGTAGCCAGAAAAACCCCTAATTGCCCGGGGATTGTTGAAAAAGAATACCAAAGTTTGGGGCATCACAATTTCTGTTTGCAAGCAAGTTTACAAAGCTGTGATCATCGAGACAGCATGGTAGTGACACAAAAACAGACGTATCACTCAATGGAATAGAACAGAGAGCCCAGAAAAAAACCCCTTGACTCTAAGGCCAACTGATCTTTAATAAAACAGGGAAGAATATCCAATGGAAAAAAAGGCAATGTCTTTGATAAATGATGCTGGGAAAATTGGACAGTCACATGCAGAAGGACAACACTGGCCCATTCTCTTATACCACATGTAACAAAAAATCCAAAATGGATGAAATACCCAAGTGGGAGAGAGGAATCCTTCAGAATCCTAGAGGAGAACCCCAGGCAGCAACCTCTTCAACCTCAGCCACAGTAACTTCCTGCAACACAGGTCTCTAAAGGCAAGGGAATCAAAAGAAAAATGAACTGCTGTTTCTCAAGATAAAAAGCTTCTGCACAGCCAAGGGAACAATCAACATAACTTCTGACTGGGAGAAGATTTTTGCAAATGATATATTCAATAAGGAATTAATAGCCACAATAAAGAAAGAAGTTATACATGAGAGACATAATATTCAAAATCTGAATAAATATATTTGTTTACCCACTGAATAAACTTGAACTCAACTATTAAAACAGCTACACAAATTATCAGAACTTGTTTCTAAATTTTGTCCTAGAGATATGATGAGCAATTGCTATTTTAATGTTACTCATATCTCAGTGAATGAGACATGAGAATTGTATTCACTTCTCACACTGAGTGAGTTTATGAGTGAATACACTCATAAAACATCAAGTATTCTCCTTATTCTCCAAAGATATCCCCAGATCATGAGTCTTTATGGAGTTATCTAAAATGGCAAGAGCAGGGATGAGAGCAAAGTATACACAGTGGTTTGAAAAATACTCTATTCAGAAAAATGACTTCATTGATAGGATGATGGGAAGACCGATATCAGCTTGAGAAACCAGTACGTTTGTAACTATGCATGATAACAAAGGATACATGTCTTATGCATATTTTTATTGTTACTTATCATTTAAATGCTTAAGATAATTTTGATTAGAATTAATAAAGAAACTATTTAATAAAATATTAGAATTAACAATTGATAGATTTTTTAAAGATTTTTTTTTTTAGTTGACAGAGAGAGATCACAAATAGGCAGAGAGACAGGCATAGAGAGAGGGAGAAGCAGGCTCTCCGCTGAGCAGAGAGCCCAATTCAGGGCTCTATCTCAGGACCCTGAGATTATGACCCAAGCTGAAGGCAGAGGCCTAACCCACTGAGCCACCCAGGGACCCCAACAATGGATAGATTTAAACATTTAATTAACAATGGTTGGGGCACCTGGGTGGCTCAGTGGTTTAAGCCGCTGCCTTCGGCTCGGGTCATGATCTCAGGGTCCTGGGATCGAGTCCCGCATCGGGCTCTCTGCTCAGCAAGGAACCTGCTTCCCTCTCACTCTCTCTGCCTGCCTCTCTGCCTACTTGTGATCTCTGTCTTTCAAATAAATAAAAAAAAAAATCTTTAATTAACAATGGCCATTCAAAGGAAAATCTTATTTTGCTAAAGTCTATTAAAATATCCATATTTTACAGATTTTATATATTTTATATTTTCATATAGATATATAATTAAATGTTAAAAAGTAAATAAAAAAAAGTAAATAAATTTTTACATACTTGTGTGTTTAAAAAAAATGAAGCTCTCTTTAAGCCTTAGACATACCATTATAGAATTCTTGAAAGAATTGTTGTTGTACCTTGTATTCTACTGTAAAATGGTAGTAAATATAGTGGAATTGATGTTTTAATCAATGGCTGACATCTACCATCATCAATGCACTTCTTTTCTCTATTTATGGTAAATTAAGGTCTACACTTAATACTATATTCACGTAAATACGGTCACTAAATAATTATAATTCTCTGACAAAATACACAGCACATGTATGAATGGTAATGGACCTGCAAATGTGAGAATTTGTCCAAACCAAGGTCTTTTTAGTAAAATAATTGAATTTTAAAGAGGCATATTATCACTGACTGGTACAGCTAAGATGAGATAAGTGAAAAGTTCCTGTGGTTTAAATTAACTCCTAAGACTATGATCTTTTAGAAAATGTGGGTATTGGTTTTTCTGTGTGTTTTTTCCCCCTTTCCTTCTTAATCAAGACTGTAGTGTTGTAAATCTGCCTCACAAAATACATCCTAAGAATGTTTATTAAAAAAACAAAAACAAAAACAAAACAAAAGAACAACAACAACAACAACAAAAAACCCACTAAGCCTCCCCCTGTTATTTCCAGTGTCCCATTATTCCTGGCACTGTCATGCACCCCTTCCATTTCCCCACCAGTCCCATCACCCGCAGGTAAAGGCGCCACCTCTCCCACTCCCGGCCTAGCCAGGCTCCAAAGGATGAGCTGCAGGCAAAGGGCAGTGCTGGAGCCCAGACCTGGAGGAGCCGGTGGCTGCTGGGAGCAGGGCGGGGTCCCACCCGTGGCCCAGAAGGAAGAGCTTCCATGGTTACCCCTGAAGTCAGGTTACCTCGCCAAGAAAGAGGCGCCCTGGGAGGGGGGAGGCCGCCAAGACGGGCTAGGCTGCACCCTCTGACAGGGAGGCCGCCTTGGTCCCCTGCTGGATGTCTCCCCCAAAGGCCAGGGACCAGCCCTGCACTAACCCAGCAGCGAGAGACCCCCAGAAATAAGAAGAAGCACTTTTCCTTTCAGAAGTCTTTCTGGTGGAGGGGCTTCTCCTTCAGGAAGAGCAGCGAGGCCACAGGAGAGCGGGAGAGGCCTCGGGGGCCAGGAGACCCTCCACTGAAGGCCAGAAGGACCAGGCCTCCAGGGGCAGGGGCACAGCTTCAGCTGCCACAGAGATGGGGCTGGCCTCTGGGTGGAGCAGGTGGCAGGCCAGGCGGGAGGGGGCAGCAGGGTAGGAGGGGGCAGCTGGGGCAACCCACTGGAGCCCAACATCAGGAAGGGAGCAGACTGGTCAGCTTGGTCAGCCTGCCCAGCCACTGCACTGGCGACCCAACGGAGTACAGTCCAGAAACCCCCCAGTACCGTCAGCAGAGGAAAGGACCTGAGTGTTGAGATAATCCAGGAAATTTTCTCCCCCTTTGTTTGTTGCAGGGGTGCCAGCTACTGGTTTTGGAGAACTTGTCTACAACCAGGGATCGATTTTAAAGCTTTGTTTTGTTTTGGTTTGGTTTGGTTTGTTTTTTTTTTTTTACTTTTTATTAAGTGGAGAATTTGTTTGCCCTCCTTCCCTACAGATTCCCTCATAAAGCTCTCTGTTACCACCATTCCAACAAGTCAAGGAAAGTTTAAACATCTTCCTCTGCCTTGGTTCTCCTCTGTTTTTGTTTTTGTTTGCATCAGTTTAAAGTTTTTTACATACTTTGCATCTTTATTCAAAAATGTAAACTTTTTCTATGTGCAGGCCCATATATGAAGGAAATGGGTGGGCCCAAAGGGATAGGATTATTTTTTTAACACAAATTTTACTGCTTTCTGTATTTAACTATGGTATTAAAAAAATTGTCTTTGGGGCGCCTGGGTGGCTAAGGGAGTTAAACTTCTGCCTTAGGCTCTGCTCATGATCCCAGGCCCCTGATAGTGAGCCCTGCATCTGGCTCCCTGGTTGGAGGGGTGCCTGCTTATCCCTCTCCTGCTCCCTTTGCTTGTGCTTTCTTTCAAATAAATAAATACAATCTTTTTTTAAAGTTAACTTAAAAAATAAGTAATAATAAAAACATAAAATAAAAATTTATTTGCCTATCACTAAGTCTCCAGTGGAGGAATAGTTACATCTGTGATAGCAAAGTAGGATGCTTTGTGAAAATCAATGAGTGTTTTGAAACTTTTTGGGAACAATGTCCCTGAGAAATCCAAAGATGATATGTGTTTGGATAAAAATGTATGATGGTAACTATGTTGATTTTAGTGGCAATAGTGAAGATAGTAAAAAAGGTCACATTTAGTGTGCATGGGTCACTCATGCCACTCAGATTTGACATATCCAGTATAAATTATATAATTCAGTCTTGTCATTTTTTTGTTTTTTTTTTCTTCAGATTTGTTTAGGAATAATTGACATATATATATATATATATATATATATATATATACACACACATACATATGGTGCACAGCTTTATTTAAGATACTTACACTTTCCAATAATCACTACAAAGCGCATATCCACCAATTCACTTAGCGTGTGTGTGTGTGTGTGTGTGTGTGTGTGTGTGTGTGTATGAATACTACCAACTGGTGAGATACATAGTAACAGAAAATTTCCAATATACAATTTTGTTAAGTACACATAAATTTCTCTAAATAGAACTTATTCAACATGTACACTGGAAACTTAGCATTTCACCCACATCTTCCCATTTCTCCCTGCCTTCAGTCACTGACAATGGCCATTCTACTCTTTACTTTTAAAGATGGACTACTAGATTTCATATACAATTGTAATTATTGTAAGTGTCTGTCTTTCTGTGTTTGGCTTATTTCACTTCTCTTAACATCCTCCAGGTTCATAAATGTTGCTCTTATTTCATTTTTCCATTTATTTGTCAATGAACATGTAAAATTAATTTCCATATTTTATCCATTATGAGTCACACCGCAATAATGATTACAAGAGTAAAGTATAGCTTCAAATTTGATTTCATATCATTTTACTTCCTTTGGGTATAGAGCCAGAGGTGGGACTATGGGAGTTTTACTTTTAACTTTTTGAAGAACTTCTATACAAATTTCCATAAAGGCTGTAGTAATATAAAGTCCAATCAATAGTGCTCAAGTGTTGTGTTTTCGCCACATTCTCTCCAAAACTCATTATTTTTTCAATTATTAATTACAGGCATTCTAGGAAGTGTGAGATCATATCTCATGATTTTGATCTGCTATACTGATGAGGTAAAGGTCAGAGAGTTGGATTCACTAATCCGTGTTTACATTTCTAGTAAGTGACAGCTAGCATTAGATTTAGCATTGGCTCCAAAAATCTGCAGCTTGTTTTGCAATAAAGCAAAATAAACTTCTTTTCGATCTGAATCCAAAGTCAAAGTATATACTGGTGAATCAGATATAACTCCATACATCTGTCTACCTAACTACCTATTTTTCAGTGCTGATTTGCTATTGTGATATTTCATGAAGGTATATATAGAAGCAGATGTATGCACATACAAATACTGTGCATTTTAGATCTCTGTGTACAATAAAATTCTTAAGATTACAAGCTCTATATCTATCTAAACAAATGAAAATACACATTACTTAAATATTTAAGAAGCACATTAATTCCTAAGTCACTAAAGCATTTTGAACTCTGTACTGTTTGTCCATTTTAATAGAAACTGTTGTGAAAATATTAGAAGGCATGAAAAAGTCCATATATGAAATTGCAGAGATACTGTAGGGACCTGTGCTGGGCTAGATTCCAGTGGATTCTCCTCTCAGTAATCTGATTCATTCTAGGAAAGTCATTTCACGATACTGTAAAATCTGGATAACTAATAGCAATGCAAAATAATTATCTATGGACATACACATACAAGTATGAACATATTTTCCAAACAACCAAGGTGGACTTCATGCAGCCAGTACTTTTAAGGAAGTCCTGGGGAAAAAGATCTGATGGGTCTTTTAGAGAACTCTTCCCCTATAGGTCCATAAAGAACCTTAATTTGGTAAAGTTCACATAAAAGTATGACAGGGTTCTTGAAATGAGAAGAAGCAATCCAAATTTATACGAAAACTGCTGGCGATTTTTTTTTTTTTACATTCAGATGATTATAAAAGATTAGTCTGAGAATTCTTAAAACATTTTGGGCAAAAACTAGAAATTTCTTTGTTAAATGCACATTCTTTTTCCAACTATGCAATAATTGACAAAAATGATTGCGACCAGACTTATTTAGTGATCCCAATGATCCTTCTTTGAGATTTGTCTGCTTCAGAAGAAAATTCCTCATTGTCTGGTATCTAGAGGACACATTTCCAGATCTGACACTGAATCACTATACAGTTTTAACTAAATTACGTCTCATCACCTGGAATCCACATTTAATCTTTATCATAATGATCTTATATTTGAAAAATCGCTTTATTCTGTAAATATGTGCATCAATAAAGTGAGAGGTTTTTCAAATTTTATTTGCAATCGAATACAAACATGGAAAACAAGGAAAATAACATATGTAATATAGATAATGCTTATTAAATATTCTTAAACTAAGAATTACTATGGTAATACGCAAATTATTTATAAATACCATTATTTTTTTTTAAAGATTTTATTTATTTATTTGACAGAGAGAGATCACAAGTAGGCAGAGAGTCAGGCAGAGAGAGAGGAGGAAGCAGGCTCCCCGCAGAGCAGAGAGCCTGATGCGGGGCTCGATCCCAGGACCCTGAGATCATGACCCGAGCCAAAGGCAGCGGCTTAATCCACTGAGCCACCCAGACGCCCCAATATAAATACCATTATTTAGAGGAACTTTCTCATTATGATGGAGGAATAAACTGAATATATACATTTACAAAGCAATTTACAGAGGAGGTAATAAAGAGAAGGTTGATCTTTGTAAGCAAAACCACCTAGGGCAACTTTGATATGGGAGCAGGACATGGGTCAGAGTTCACTGAGAGGATCTGGAAGTGATGTGCATATTTTCTACACTGTTGATTAAAGTTTTATGGTTGCCAAGAACAAGAGAAAATATGATTCAGACTGAAAATGAGAGGAAACAAGAAATTTCTTGAAATGACAATATAGAAGCACTAAATGGAGGAATAAACTGAATATATACATTTACAAAGCAATTTACAGAGGAGGTAATAAAGAGAAGTTTGATCTTTGTAAGCAAAACCACCTAGGGCAACTTTGATATGGGAGCAGGACATGGGTCAGAGTTCACTGAGAGGATCTGGAAGTGATGTGCGTATTTTCTACACTATTGATTAAAGTTTTATGGTTGCCAAGAACAAGAGAAAATATGATTCAGACTGAAAATGAGAGGAAACAAGAAATTTCTTGAAATGACAATATAGAAGCACTAAACCAAGCTACTTAGGCTTAAATAACGTGTATGTATTCTTCATGCTGTTTCATCAATAGTGCATTTTTAATTAATAGCTTTTAAATTTTCTTTTAATTTCTATTTAGTACTGAGTAGTTAAAAATAAGCATTTGTTATTTCCTAATTGTTGCCTAAAATATTTAGTGTTATGATAGTATTCTTTTTAAATAGAAATTTCATAGCCCGCTCCCCCTCTCCCAGGGGTGGGAGGTTGGGGGAACAGGTGGTGTGTGATGGGGAGGGCACGTTTTGCATGGAGCACTGGGTGTTGTGCAAAAAGAATGAATACTGTTACGCTGAAAAAATAAATAAAAAAATAACTTAAAAAAAAATAGAAATTTCACATATAAATATCTGCATCTATTTACCACCTATGTTAATACAAGAAATCCAAAGAATTCCCTTTAAATCTCTGAAATCTGCCTTTGCCGATGTTCCTAGGAAGATGTTGCTGTGGCTGAGGTGGAAGAGGTTGCTGCCTGCGTTCTCCTCAAGGATTTTGATGGATTCCTTTCTCACATTGAGGTCCTTCATCCATTTTGAGTCTATTTTTTTTGTGTGGGGTAAGGAAGTGGTCCAATTTCATTTTTCTGCATGTGGCTGTCCAATTTCCCCAGCACCATTTATTGAAGAGGCTGTCTTTTTTCCATTGGACATTCTTTCCTGCTTTGTCGAAGATTAGTTGACCACAGAGTTGAGGGTCGATTTCTGGGCTCTCTGTTCTGTTCCACTGATCTATGTGTCTGTTTTTGTGCCAGTACCATGCTGTCTTGATGATGACAGCTTTGTAATAGAGCTTGAAGTCCGGAATTGTGATGCCACAAACTTTGGCTTTCTTTTTCTTTTTTTTTTTTTTTTTTTATTTATTTTTTTTCAGCGTAACAGTATTCATTCTTTTTGCACAACACCCAGTGCTCCATGCAAAACGTGCCCTCCCCATCACCCACCACCTGTTCCCCCAACCTCCCACCCCTGACCCTTCAAAACCCTCAGGTTGTTTTTCAGAGTCCATAGTCTCTTATGGTTCGCCTCCCCTCCCCAATGTCCATAGCCCCCTCCCCCTCTCCCAATCCCACCTCCCCCCAGCAACCCCCAGTTTGTTTTGTGAGATTAAGAGTCATTTATGGTTTGTCTCCCTCCCAATCCCATCTTGTTTCATGTATTCTTCTCCTATCCCCCTACCCCCCCATGTTGCTTCTCCATGTCCTCATATCAGGGAGATCATATGATAGTTGTCTTTCTCCGATTGACTTATTTCACTAAGCATGATACGCTCTAGTTCCATCCGCGTCGTCGCAAATGGCAAGATTTCATTTCTTTTGATGGCTGCATAGTATTCCATTGTGTATATATACCACATCTTCTGTATCCATTCATCTGTTGATGGACATCTAGGTTCTTTCCATAGTCTGGCTATTGTAGACATTGCTGCTATAAACATTCGGGTACACGTGCCCCTTCGGATCACTATGTTTGTATCTTTAGGGTAAATACCCAGTAGTGCAATTGCTGGGTCATAGGGTAGTTCTATTTTCAACATTTTGAGGAACCTCCATGCTGTTTTCCAGAGTGGTTGCACCAGCTTGCATTCCCACCAACAGTGGAGGAGGGTTCCCCTTTCTCCACATCCTCGCCAGCATCTGTCATTTCCTGACTTGTTAATTTTAGCCATTCTGACTGGTGTGAGGTGATATCTCATTGTGGTTTTGATTTGTATTTCCCTGATGCCGAGTGACGTGGAGCACTTTTTCATGTGTCTGTTGGCCATCTGGATGTCTTCTTTGCAGAAATGTCTGTTCATGTCCTCTGCCCATTTCTTGATTGGATTGTTTGTTCTTTGGGTGTTGAGTTTGCTAAGTTCCTTATAGATTTTGGATACTAGCCCTTTATCTGATATGTCGTTTGCAAATATCTTCTCCCATTCTGTCAGCTGTCTTTTGGTTTTGTTAACTGTTTCCTTTGCTGTGCAAAAGCTTTTGATCTTTTTTTTTTTTTTTTTTTTTTTTTTTAAAAGCTTTTGATCTTGATGAAATCCCAATAGTTCATTTTCGCCCTTGCTTCCCTTGCCTTTGCCGTTGTTCCTAGGAAGATGTTGCTGCGGCTTTCTCCCCATGATTTTCTTTTTCAATATTCCTTTGCTATTCGATGTCTTTTCTGGTTCCATATAAATTTTAGGATCATTTGTTCCATTTCTTTGAAAAAAAATGGATGGTATTTTGATAGGGATTGCATTAAATGTGTAGATGGCTTTAGGTAGCATAGACATTTTCACAATTTTTATTCTTCCAATCCAGGAGCATGGAACATTTTTCCATTTCTTTGTGTCTTCCTCAATTTCTTTCATGAGTACTTTATAATTTTCTGTGTATAGATTCTTAGCCTCTTTGGTTAGGTTTATTCCTAGGTATCTTATAGTTTTGGGTACAATTGTAAATGGGATTGACTCCTTAATTTCTCTTTCTTCAGTCTTGTTGTTGATGTACAGAAATGCAACTGATTTCTGTGCATTGATTTTATATCCTGACACTTTACTGAATTCCTGTACAAGTTCTAGCAGTTTTGGAGTGGAGTCTTTTCGGTTTTCCACATATAGTATCATATCATCTGCGAGGAGTGATAGTTTGACTTCTTCTTTGCCAATTTGGATGCCTTTAATTTCTTTTTGTTGTCTGATTGCTGAGGCTAGGACTTCCAGTACTATGTTGAATAGCAGTGGTGATAATGGACATCCCTGCTGTGTTCCTGACCTTAGTGGAAAAGCTTTCAGTTTTTCTCCATTGAGAATGATATTTGCAGTGGGTTTTTCATAGATGGCTTTGATAATATTGAGGTATGTGCCCTCTATCCCTACACTTTGAAGAGTTTTGATCAGGAAGGGATGCTGCACTTTGTCAAATGCTTTTTCAGCATCTATTGAGAGTATCATATGGTTCTTGTTCTTTCTTTTATTAATGTGTTGTATCACATTGATTGATTTGTGGATGTTGAACCAACCCTGCAGCCCTGGAATAAATCCCACTTGATCGTGGTGAATAATCCTTTTAATGTACTTTTGAATCCTATTGGTTAGTATTTTGGTGAGAATTTTTGCATCTGTGTTCATCAAGGATATTGGTCTGTAGTTCTCTTTTTTGGTGGGATCCTTGTCTGGTTTTGCGATCAAGGTGATGCTGGCCTCATAAAATGAGTTTGGAAGTTTTCCTTCCATTTCTATTTTTTGGAACAGTTTCAGGAGAATAGAAATTAGTTCTTCTTTAAACAAGAAATTTCTTGAAATGACAATATAGAAGCACTAAACCAAGCTACTTAGGCTTAAATAACGTGTATGTATTCTTCACACTCTTTCATCAATAGTGCATTTTTAATTAATAGCTTTTAAATTTTCTTTTAATTTCTATTTAGTACTGAGTAGTTAAAAATAACCATTTGTTATTTCCTAATTGTTGCCTAAAATATTTAGTGTTATGATAGTATTCTTTTTAAATAGAAATTTCACATATAAATATCTGCATCTATTTACCACCTATGTTAATACAAGAAATCCAAAGAATTCCCTTTAAATCTCTGAAACTTGATTTATCAACAGCAACTATCTGCATTCATATTGATGTAGTCTCAACCCCGAGAGACTTTGGTCAGGATTAAATAAAATTAACTCCTGGCACCAATCTTGACATGGTCAATGGAAGCGTATAGTCCTATTTTCTCTGCCATGTATGAACCTCCTTCAGGTTCAAGCTTTAGTTCTCCAACTCATTAAGAAACCATCTCTTTCCCTTTTTCTCCACTGTCTATTGTCAGTAATGCCGATGCTAGACCCAAAAGTTCTAGTGAAGTTTAAAAGATTGAAGCAGGTGCAAATCTTTTGCAAAGTAAATAGAATGGTTTTCTTTACATTGTTGAGTAAAATTAAAGTAATGAGGAAATAATCTAAGTATTTTAATATAAAAATATAATTCTACAGATCAGAATTTATAAACAGATATTCAATATCTAATGCGGCGTCCATGTCAAATTCAATATCTATTTAACTTATGAACACAACCAGCTCTCCCAGTTTTTCCTCTACAAGTTGACCATGACCACCCAATAACTGAAAATCAGTTGCTTCACATAGACCCAGAACCATGATGTAGGTATTTCAAGGTAGTTTAGGAAATGAACATCTGCAATAATTTGAGTACGTGGAAATTACTAACTGAAATAACTTTTTTATCACTTTAGCATATTATCCCAAGAATGTATGGAATGGCATCAACAAACCACAGGATAAAATTATGATCCCATAACCTGTGCCTCTTGACACCCAGGGAAAATACTTCAAATTCATTTATAATTTTCCCCAATACTTTCTCAGTTTTTAAAACAATATGCTCATCTCTAATACTTGATTTCTAAATATCCAAAATACCAGGCCATGATTTGTAACTCAGGCCACTGTGAACGATGAGTCATCCCATTCCTACATCATTGTTTTTGCCTCCCCTTCCCATTCTGTCAACGTGGCTACATACCATGTTATGTTTGAGGATATGCATCTAGAGCTTTATTCCATCTCCTAGAATTTATTGTTCACATATAAAATATATAACAGTATTTGAAACGTGATGTTATTTTATATGCATAGCTGTATAGATTTCTTCTCATATTATCATAATTTCTCTCAAGGGGAATTTAGAATACCAGTCTACCTCATTTTGAGGATTATCAAGAAATTGTTTTCAAGACAATATTGAGTATTTTCTTTTTTTAAAGATTTTTATGTATTTATTTGACAGAGATCACAAGTAGGCAGAGACAGGCAGAGAGAGAGGAGGAAGCAGGCTCCCTGCTGAGCAGAGAGCCTGATGCTGGGCTCCATCCAAGGACCCTGAGACCATGACCTGAGCTGAAGGCTGAGGCTTAATCCACTGAACCACCCAAGCACCCCAATATTGAGTATTTTCAAGAAAATACCATTTAATGATTATTTATGCTAATTTTCTGTGTTCTTTATATCATCATTCAATATTGTAAATCATATATTGGTTTAGAAAAAAGTTCTTTTATACAGATGTAGTGAAAAGAAGAGCCATCTGTACCCCAATGTTTATTGCAGCAATGACACGGTCGTCAAACTGTGGAAAGAACCAAGATGCCCTTCAACAGATAAATGGATAAGGAAGATGTGGTCCATATACATGATGGAGTATTATGCCTCCATCAGAAAGGATGAATACCCAACTTTTGTAGCAACATGGACAGGACTGGAAGAGATTATGCTGAGTGAAATAAATCAAGCAGAGAGAGTCAAGTATCATATGGTTTCACTTATTTTTGGAGCATAACAAAAAACATGAAGGACATGGGAAGATGGAGAGGAGAAGGAAGTTGAGGGAAATTGGAAGGGGAGGTGAACCATGAGAGACTATGGACTCTGAAAAAGAACCTGAGGGTTTTGAAGGGGTGGGGGTTGGGTTGTTGGGGGAACCAGGTGGGGGGTAATAGGGAGGGCACATATTGCATGGAACACTGGGTGTGGTGCAAAAACAATAAATACTGTTATGCTGAAAAAAAATTTAAAAAATTTGAAAAAATAAAAAAAAAACCGCAAAAAACAAAAACAACACCAAATAACAGAATAGGGAGCCTGATGTATGTCTTTATTGTTCATGAAACTATATTTGTAATGTTTCTTGACCTATAGAAAAATAAAACAACTTTCCAGAAATGATTAGATTATAGATGGTGTACTTCAAAAGATACAGAAAATAACATGTAAAGTGACCTTTAGCCCAATTTTAAGACTCCCATTCACTTTGAAAGAAATAAGCAAACCAGGCATATATAGATGGTTATATTTTTTTTTTCTGTAATTTCTTTCTTCCCATTTGACAATTGTTAAATTGTGTTAATTTTAAATAAACATGATTCTTTCATAGATACAAAAAAAGAAAGAAAAAAGGTCTTTTTGTAATATTAAATTAAAAATAAATAAATATTGTGTCAAAAAAAATGAATGTCATACACATTTACAGAAATGCCCATAAGTATATGTTGGGTCATCTTTTATTATTCCTCTCACTCTATTTTCTCTCCTAAGTGTCAAATTTTGTGTTTTACTGTGCTTTCTGGTCGATTTTCATCAATTTATCTTTTCAAACTTTCATTACATTTATTACATTAATTATTATCATTTATTTTTAAAAAGGTTATTATTTGACCCTTCATTTTAAATAACACATGACATTTTTAGTATGGATTTAACAAATTCTCATTTTCGTTGTAAAAGGGTCTTGCATTTATCTTTTTTTAAATTTAATTTTATTTTTTCTGTGTTCCAAGATTCATTGTTTATGCACCACACCCAGTGCTCCATGCAATACATACCTCCTTAATATTCACAACCAGGCATTTATGTAGGTCATTTTTAATTCAGTATAACTATATGGGTGTGTGTCTATCTTTCCTTCAAAGAATTCCTCAATATTCTGATGGCTTTGATCCTAGAAAAGTATGAGAGAGTGAAGTACTACAATCCTTTGTAGGCACAGCATGCTGGGCTTTACTCACTGATAGTATTCCTTCTGGAGAAGATTCTCTCCACTCCTTCCTACTTAGAATATTCTCAAAATGCCATTTCTCCTACTCTTTTTAAGTGTCTGTTCCTTAAAATGTCTTCACCCAATGTGTTCTTCACCTTTCTATCTCTGATTCCACCCTCTACTCTGTTTCCCACTTCATTTAAAGTTATGTAGATTTACTTCTGTATTATGTTAGTTGATTTCTATGACAGAGATTGATACATATAGGAGCTAAACTCACACTTATCAAAAAATTGAAAGTGTTTTAAATACACAAAATCAAAAGGTCAAACAGAATAAGAAGAGGTGTCATAAAGCAATGCTAACTGTTATATAATTGTGACAAGCAGAAGAATAATACAGATATTTTCAGAGAGCATAAGCAGAACCAAGGAGCTAAAATAAAATTTTAGAGAAAACTGTCAGGAAAGGAGTTTCTTTAAAGCATTTGACTATAGAGTGAGGAGGACCAAATCGGCTTCTTATAAGGTATAGTTGTCAACAACTCTTCATTGTAGACTTCTGGGGGAAAATGAAGTAGATAATATGTCTTGGCACCAAAACAAACAAATGAACAAACCAAAAGGATATATATCTACACCGTGTCCTGATAGACTACTATAATTTCAGAAATCTTAGGGCTTACTTAGAGAAAAAAATCACTGCCTGTGTGTCATAAAATATATTTATGTACGGGTCTATAATTTATGCATTTACACTGCCTTACAATGCATATATAACAAGTACTAAGACTGCCATTGATAATAACTAAACTTATACAGAAAAATAAAATATGGGTATCTTAATAAAGTCACCAAAATATATTATCCTTACAAATTTACACATTTCTATGAAATATTTTGGAGTTTGATATTTGTATGACATCAAGATTTTTAACTATGAGGAGATTTTTTTCAAGATATGTGCTAATTTTTTTAAGAGAGGCAATGTGTCCTGAATAAGTCAGAGTGGAACTAAAATAATGAATTAATAAGAGATTGTTTTTTCTGTACTTATTATGTGTCTCCCTTTAGGGGAAACTAAATTAATGACACACAGAAAATATTAACCAAACATCAACTGATTTATTCTTATTGGGGTTATTCTCACCATGAAGAATTATCCTGTTTTTCTTCATTCTCAGTTTTCTCCTTTTCCTAATGGCTATGTTTGGTAACATGTCCATGATCATCCTGGACACCCATCTCCACACACCCATGTATTTTCTACTTAGTCAACTCCCTCATGGACCTGAACTATATCTCCAGGAATGTCCCCAAGATGGTTTCTGATTATCTCTCTGGAAACATATGTGCAACTCAGAGTTTCTTTTTCATTAATTTATCTGATGCAGATGGATTTTTATTGACGTCTGTGGCCTATGATCATTATGCAGCAAATTTGCTTTCCTCTCCACTATGCTGTTTGTATGAGCAAAAGAGTTTGTGTGGTGACCATAAGAGGATCTTTGATCTTGTGCTCAATCAACTCCTATGCCCACACTGCATATGACTTCCAAATCCCTTAGAATAGATCCAAAGCCATCAACCATTTCTTTTGTGATGTTCCAGTCATGTTGACTCTGGCCTGCATGGATCCTTGTTTACACTTACTCATGCCCAAGATCCTTCCAAACTCCAGAGAGGTTAAGGTCCCTGCTGTCTCCTACACTATCCTGATCCCAGTAGTCAACCCCATCATTTACAGCCTGAGAAACAAGATGATGGGGACCATAATAAGAGTAATTCAGAGGATCTGCTCTGTAGAAATGTAACAAAGTTCCCACTAGTCCTGCTTCTTAGAAGTCCATTAATTTCACCTTGTGAACTCTTTAAGAACAATGCCATTCCATCCTATTTCAGGATTTAAGACAGATTCCATTAATTCAGAAAAATAAATAATAGGGATTTGACAAAATAATTATATAGTACCAGTCACTCTATTTTTGTGGTAATTTTTCTTTTTTTTTTCTTATAAGTAATTTATAAAATGTAAGTTGATGTCTAAAAGCCACAGACATTCTCAATAGTTTGCATACATAAGCAATACTGTATATTTGACCACAGTACCCAAAATATGGAAGGAGTCCAGTTGTCCATCAACAGCTAAATAACTAAAGAAGAAAAGGTGTTTATACCATTATATAAATCTATACAGATGTATAAATATATATATGTATAAATAGATATATAAATTATATCTATACATGTGTATAGATATTTATATAGATAGATAGACAATCTATAGATATATAATATATGTCATATATAGAGATATGTATAGATATATAGATATGTAATACATATTAGACATCAGATATAGGTATATAATATAATATTGCTAAGCCATAAATACAATGAATTCTTGCCATTTGCAGTGACATGAATGAATCTAGAGAGTATTATGACAAGTGAAATAAACCACAGAAAGACAAACACCATTAAGTTTTTACTCGTATGTGAATTCAAAAAAGAAAGGAGCAAAGGGGAAAAAAGAGAGAGAGGCAAACCAATAAACAGACCCATAACTCCAAAGAAGGAGGAGATGATCACCTAGGGGAGGGTGTTGGGAAGGTATTAAATAGGGGATAGGGATTAACAAGTACACTTGTGATGATTACCAGGTGTTGTATGGAAGTGTTGAATCACCATATTATATATCTTCAACTAGCATTATGTTGTGTATTATCTAACTGGAATTAAAATAAAATCTTAAAAAAATGTCAGGTGGTGGGTAATAGGGAGGGCACGTACTGCATGGAGCACTGGGTGTGGTGCAAAAACTATGAACACTGGTATGCTGAAAATAAACAAATAAAAAAAACATGTTAAGTGGTGACAAATGACAAAACCTTAGCTACAATGGACAATTTGTTTAGCAAGCATAGAATGTTTCCAAAATAACCCCCTTCAATGACACTGAAGTATATAATGCAGTTCATTTTGCATTTAATTGCTGCAAATGGTTCTCACTGTTCATGCTTGGAAACAGGGGTTTAAGAAAAAAGTTCTAGATCAATGACCAATCCTACTATTGATCAATTAATAAAGAAATATGGCTTAACTTTCCTTTGAAAAATGAACATATATAGCCATAAAAATCACACACACACACACAAACATAAAACATATGAACATAAAATACAAAACACTGAATCATATTGAAATGAATTAATTTAGCACTCTTAAAAGTGGAGCATTCCTGGATTATAGCCAATCCCTATCATAGCTATGGTTTTGTGAGTTTCCATTTCCACCTATAGTAGACGGACATGTTATAGATCTGTGGTGGTTCTGTTCTATTTTGATGACCTTCAGAAAGGGGTTATTCTCTGTTCTTCATGCCACCAGTGGTTCCTATCCTAATAATAACCATCCTTATTTGTCTGGACAACATCAACATTGCTGCTTAGAGTTTGTTAATTCAGTAGAATTATAAATAGAAAATAACTAGTAGCCATCAGAATTCTAAAGCCCATTGCTCTTAATATACCAATGGTCACCTTATGATACTCACCAATGTGGCTAAGTCATTGTCATCTGCAGCCATACACATAAAAGGGATTTAGTACAACAGCATTTCCAACATTTTTTTAATATAAGTCTACCAATGATTGGTTTCCCTGGGTGACTCAGTGGGTAAAGCATCCAACTCTTGATTTCATCTCAGGTCTTGTGAGATGTGACTGCAATATTGAGCTCCAAGGTTTGTGTGGTATGAGATTAAGATACTCCCTCTCCCTCTTCCCTTCTCCCTAGTCCCCTCAAAGTAAATAAATAAATAAATAAAACTAACATGTGTACATATTTTTATATTCTTTATATAATAAAGAAAACCTGTATCATTTTAAAGGGATGCCAGCTTTGCATATAACCCTATGTTGATTTCAGTGCTAGCAAGCCATAGATGTCAATTTCAGTAATTCAGGATGAGGTTACCCAGCCTGGTCACCGGTTTTATTGGAACATCTCCTTTATTTAGACCTAGCCCAGGAAAACACTGTTCCCATTTTCATAAATGTAAGCCAAATATATTCAATAAAAATATTATAACAATTTCATATATAAAAGGATGAAAAGGTCATATAAATTACTCTATATGGCTTTCTGCTCAGAAATTTGAGTTAGAGTCTTATTAATAGTGATTTTTCTAAGGACCCGCTGAAACCAGAAATGCCCTTCACTCTTTCCACGCTGAGAACACTTTTAAATTTAGATCCCTGAGAATGAGAAGTTTTCATGATGATCACCAGTAGGAAAGACTGGGGTTACATGGCAGTAACTGAAGCACTTGCTCTTCACGAGAAATGCAGCCTGTACTCAGAGAAGAACAGAAATGGGAGTTCTCATCAACCCACTGGGTCCCACTTGAGTTTCCTACATTTGGGATGGACAGGTATGCCAAGGGGTCCCTTGAATGTGCTGTTGTCACAGAAACACACCACAAGTCTGTAAAGTTTTGAGCATAAACATGTGAAAAGGGGATGGTACTAAGTGCACCTTTTCCTTAGATG
The DNA here is from genome assembly GCF_922984935.1 of Meles meles. Classification (NCBI taxonomy): domain Eukaryota; kingdom Metazoa; phylum Chordata; class Mammalia; order Carnivora; family Mustelidae; genus Meles; species Meles meles. Next base: position 389,021 of record NW_025721150.1, read on the forward strand.
TGTTTTAATGTCTCCTCTATGCAGATACCTCTTGCTTCCCTTCCTTTTTCCCTTTGCCCCATATCACTGTTCCTATCTGATTGGAGCATCTGACACAGATTGTGTTTGTGCTGGTTTTATATTTTCGTGTGGTCATGGAACCTAACTGAAAAACTGCTTTAACAAAGTGTTTTGTATTTCTCACTCAGATGGTAACATCAAAATAAGTTTCTACCAAAGACACAGTGTAACCTAATAAACAAAACTAAGTCATTTCCTAGTTTATGTTATTCAATAGCAAACCAAAAGATCATTTTGGAAGTGATAATTGCTAACCATGTTTAATTATTGAATTTCTTCCTGGAAACAACACATTGATATTTTGTACCTTCCAGGTATTCTTTGCAGACTTGAATTTATACAAAAACCACCTCCAAGAAATTAATATTAATTAAAAAAATAAAATATATTGCCTTCAATTACCAGCTATTTGTAATTGTAAACCAAAGTAAGTGACTTCATAAGTGGTTCTGTAATGTGGGAACCAAGTTTTGTGAAAGTCGAGCATGAATCAGGAAGCCTGGGAGATTCAGGAGAGCAGGAGCTCAACGGCTGCTGCTTCCCAATCAATATCCAGTAGGTAGAGCAGGTCAGTAGATACTAGTTCTCCCAGCTGGGAAAGAATGTGTATGCATCATATATATGTATTTTATGTATTTATTTTTCTTTATTGAACTTGTCCCCAAAGATGTGCAAGGAGCAAAGTCAAGAGCCAGAAAAGGTCACCACAGGGGGGTTGCAGAACCAGAAGGAAGCAGGACAGAGAGGAGTGCAGAGAGAGAAAAGCAGTTGGAAGGTCGCCCCTCAGCTCGGACAGCAGTGTGGGAGTGGGAAAGGGTCTGGCAGGAAGCTGACAAGACTCCTGGGATTCCTTCCCATAGAACAAATAGAGAGAGAGAACACTTAGAAAAAGAGCAACAGCCATGTCCCTCCCATATGCAAGCTCAACAGTCCTGCTGGCAAGTAGCAAAGTAAGTCCAGCTGAGCAAGAGCTCTGGAGCGGGAGGAGAGCAGCAGGTGCCACAGGGACACGAGCCCTGGGAGAGTCATGGAGGCCCCTGAGAACCCATTATAGGGGACCCTAAGCCCCCCAGAAGGGACCATGACCAGTGGCTCCCCAGGATGGGCCTCTGAGCTGCCGTGGCCAGGTCTCACACTGCTAGGCCTGTGGCCTTGAGTGGCTTTGCTGGAGTGAGGAGGACAACGTGGCTGGTGACATGAATGTGCACTGGACTAAGCATTCACGAATGATGTCAGAGACTGGGACACTGCTGGACAAGGGTTCTGGACATAGCCTTAAGGGGCCCCCAGGGCAAGGGGATGGTGGGAATGGGGTCATCACCCATTCCTTCTCTCTCTTTCCTACTGGTGCACCAGGTTCACTATGCCTTTGCTGCCCAAATTGTTGCCTCCTTAGGTATGGTGGGTGTCCCCTGCTGATAGGAGTCCAGTCAGCCCAGGTACAGGTCAGGGATCAGGTAGGAACTCTGAGGGGTCTCAAATGAACCTCAGGAAAGAATGGCTTGCAGTGGACATTTGGATTTGTTTCATATCAGGGCAGGTATCTCCCATCTTCCTCTTCTCCCCATGGAGACAAACTTCATGCACAGCAGGACAGGGATCCTACCTACTCCCAGGAGCAATTCATTATCCCACCCACCAGTTTCTCCATGATCCAACCCCCAAGTTCTTATCAGTGCCCAAACCTGATCAGAGGAAAAGCTCAAAGGGAAAGTGGATTTCCCTAGTAACTGAGGGCTTAAAATAGCTCACACCCCACACCAGAATCTGCACCAGGGATGCACTAGCAAAAACATCAAATCCTGTCCTCTGTGGAGATGGGATAAGCAAGAAGAGAAAGCAACTCAGTACACCTGGGCCAGCACCACAGTTACCTGTCTGATTGGTGCAAGCATTTTCTAGGGGTGGGAGAACTATCTTAGGGTTGTCCTCTATCTTTTACAGCCCCTAGTCACTGATTAAAGTTCATGGAATGTGCTTTCCCTCATCTATGCCTTTATCGACTTGAAGACATTATAATTCTATATATAACTTCAGGTGAAAAAATGAATAAATCGAAGGTCTGGTCATTATTACTGCTGAGACTACTACCTGTCATAACCAGATGCAGTCAGTCTGGTGAGTGGAGGAGACAGAGCCACTTCCATGCGCAGGACTCATACTTCAGAGTTTTTTGGTCGCCGATAGGTTTGCCACTATCTTCTGGTTGGAGCTATTGTAGAAAGTGCTGGGGACAAGCTCCAGTTTCAGTCCTTATCTGAAATAAGTGGAGCGGGGCATCTGCTGGAGTTCTCTAGATCCCGATCTTAACTTAAAAAAAGGGTAAAGTGGCAAACAGGGTGTAGTGATTGGAGTCTGTTCCTGGGTCTTGGTAATAGAGACTATGAATACGTTGGACCCTTCACCAGATGCTAAAAATGCAAACTTCACTTGGTCCTCCTGGAACCCTATAATCAGGAGAAAGGGTTGAAAGTGGAAAGATCTCTGTGGCATCCAAATGGATTGGATTCTGCTGTACTAAGTGGAATGTAATTTATCAGTAGAAAAGATGAGCTTAAAATGCTATTAAATGTATATACAACACCATTGTTCTCCATTCCTGTGATTATGGACATCAGAGTTCTTTACATACTTAGATAATTGTGGACATTTCTCCTATAAACATTGGGGAAACAAGTGCCCCTTTGAATCACTATCCTTCTATCCTTTGGATAAATACATATTAGAGCAGTTGATGGGCCATAGGGTAGTTATATTTTTTATCTTTTACTTTATTTATTTGATAAAGACACCATGAGTGGGAAGAGGATGAAGCATAGTCACTGCTGAGCATGAAATCCATGGCATTGTTCAATCTGGGATCATGACCTGAGCCAAAGGCAGGTTTTTTAAACTAACTGAGTCACTGAGTACTTGTTAGGATTACTTCTTGGGAGCCCTGAGTAGTTCTATTTTTGACATTTAGAGGAATCTCCATACCATTTCCAGAGTGTCTGTACCAACTGGCATTCAGACCAACACTGTAAGAAGGTTCTCCTTTCTCTTAATCCTCACCATCATGTGTTGTTTCCAATCTTACTAATTTTAGCCAATCTGACCAGTGTGAGGTGCTATTTCATTGAGGTTTGATCTGTATTTCCATGATGCTGAGTGATGTTGAACATTTTCTCATGTGTCTGTTGGCTATTTGTTCATACACAATAGAATATTACTATACCATAAAAAAGAATGACACATTGCCATTAGCAACAACATGGATGAAAGTAGAGGTGTTGTTAGGTGAAATAAGTCCATAAGGGAAAGTGAAATATCTTATTATTTCACTCATATGGTATTTTGAAACACTATTTAGAAAAAAAAAAGGGGGGGAGGAAACCTAGGGGAAGGAAAGGAAAAAATAATACAAAAGGAAGTCACAGAGGAAGGCAAACCATAAGAGACTCTTAACATTAGGGAAGAAACGGAGGGTTGCTGGGGGGGGAGAGGTCATTGGGGAAAAGGTAACTGTGTGATGGGCATTAAGGAGGGAGCTTGATATAATGAGCACTGGGTGTTATTTGCAAATTTTGATTCACTGAATTCTACCTCTGAAAGTCATAATACGTTATATTAGAAATTAAATAAATTAAATTTACAAAAAAAGCTCTGCTATTGTGTTTTCTTTCACATTTAAGGTACATTGGGGAGCTTATGTTGCTAATAATTATTGAGGGTTGTGATGTTAACTAGATGTTGCTAGAAAATATTGCTATACCTTGACAATGAGCTCTCAATCTGTTTTCTAAGGAAGGATACTGGTGAGAAGGTGATCTTGTCAAGATACAATGAAGGAAAATTGAAGAATTGCCTTAATTTTCACCTTAAGGAGAAATAAGTGTATTTTTAAGTTCATGGAATGAATCCAAGGTGAGCCTTACCACCTATGTATTTCATTGCAATACTTGTGTGAATTATGGTTTAAGTTACACTTAAATTTATCTTTACTTTTCCTAAGAAAATTGTCGATTGTGTAACAAATGATCTACTATGTATGCTCATACCTTCCTAGACCAACCACTAAAAACATGAGGTATCACTGCTTTCAGGACATAAAGCATGCAAAGCAAACCAACAGAATTATGTGACAAGGAACTAATAAGTGGGATTGGAGACTATGACAATCTTTGCTAAAATGCCAGCAGGTGAAGGAGTCAGTGCTCAGGGGTTTGTGGACTGACCAGAAGAGGACACAGAGTTGGTTGTGGGCTGAGTCTTGAGGAGTGGACATTGAACAGATCCCCTGGGAGAATTAAGAACAGGCAGGGGAGCCTAGGACAGAGGAGGGAGCTTCATGCCTCTCAGGGAAGGATATGATTCATTTAGAGTGAAGGAAGATTATTTACAGTGTCTGGATTAAGACATGCAGTTATACATACTCTCTCACCAGGCCTTAATGTACTGTTGAATTCTATTGGCTAGTATTTTGGTGAGAATTTTTGCATCTGTGTTCATCAAGGATATTGATCTGTAGTTCTCTTTTTTGGTGGGATCCTTGTCTGGTTTTGGGATCAAGGTGATGCTGACCTCATAAAATGAGTTTGGAAGTTTTCCTTCCATTTCTATTTTTTGGGACAGTTTCAGGAGAATAGGAATTAGTTTTTCTTTAACTGTTTGGTATAATTCCCCTGGAAAGCCATCTGGCCCTGGGCTTTTGTTTGTTTGGAGATTTTTGATGACTCTTTCAATCTCCTTACTGGTTATGGGTCTGTTCAGGTTTTCTATTTCTTCCTGGTTCAGTTGTGGTAGTTTACATGTCTCTAGGAATGCATCCATTTCTTCCAGATTGTCAAATTTGTTGACATAGAGTTGCTCATAGTATGTTCTTATAATTGTCTGTATTTTTTGGTGTTAGTTGTGATCTCTCCTCTATCATTCATGAATTTATTTATTTGGGTCCTTTCTCTTTTCTTTTGGATAAGTCTGGCCAGGGGTTTTTCAATCTTATTAATTCTTTCAAAGAACCAGCTCCTAGTTTTGTTGATTTGTTCTTTTTTTTTTTTTTCAGTTCTATTTCATTGGTTTCTGCTCTGATCTTTATGACTTCTCTTCTCCTGCTGGGTTAGGGTTTATTTCTTGTTCTTTCTCCAGCTCCTTTAGCTGTAGGGTTAGGTTGTGTATTTGGGACCTTTCTTGAGAAAGGCTTGTACCACTATATATTTTCCTCTCAGGACTCCCTTTGCTGTGTCCCGCAGATTTTGAACCATTGTGTTTTCAATATCATTTGTTTCCATGAATTTTTTCAATTCTTCTTTAATTTCCTGGTTGACCCATTCATTCTTTAGAAGGATGCTTTTTAGTCTCCATGTGTTTGGGTTCTTTCCAAATTTCCTCTTGTGATTGAGTTCTAGCTTCAGAACATTGTGGTTCGAAAATATGCAGGGAATGATCCCAGTCTTTTGATACTGGTTGAGACCTTTTTTATGACCCAGGATGTGATCTATTTTGGAGAAGGTTCCATGTGCACTAGAGAAGAATGTGTATTCTGTTGCTTTGGGATGAAATGTTCTGAATATATCTGTGATGTCCATCTGGTCCAGTGTGTCATTTAAGTCTTTATTTCCTTGTTGGTCTTTTGCTTGGATGATCTGTCCATTTAAGTGAGGGGAGTGTTCAAGTCCCCTACTATTATTGTATTATTATTGATGTGTTTCTTTGATTTTCTTATTAATTGGTTTATAGAGGTGGCTGCTCCCACGTGAGAGGCATAGATATTTATAATTGTTAGATTTTCTTGTTGGACAGACCCTTTGAGTATCATATAGTGTCCTTCCTCTTCTCTTATTATAGTCTTTGGCTTAAAATCTAATTGATCTGATATAAAGATTTCCACCCCAGCTTTCTTCTGATGTCCATTAGCATGGTAAATTGTTTTCCACCCCCTCACATTAAATCTGGAGGTGTCTTCGGGTCTAAAATGAGTTTCTTGTAGGCAACATATAGATGGGTTTTGTTTTTTTATCCATTCTGATACCCTGTGTCTTTTGATTGGGGCATTTAGCCCATTAACATTCAGGGTAACTATTGACAGATATGAATTTAGTGCCATTGTATTGCCTGTAAGGTGACTATAACTGTATATTGTTTCTGTTCGTTTCTGATCTACTACTTTTAGGCTCTCTCTTTGCTTAGAGCATCCCTTTCAATATTTCCTGTAGAGCTGGTCTGGTGTTTGCAAATTCTCTCAGTTTTTGTTTGTCCTGAAAGCTTTTTATCTCTCCTTCTATTTTCAATGATAGCCTAGCTGGATATAGTATTCTTGGCTGTATGTTTTTCTCATTTAGTGCTCTGAACATATCATGCCAGCTCTTTCTGGCCTGCCAGGTCTCTGTGGGTAAGTCTGCTGCCAATCTAATATTTTTACCATTGTATGTTATAGACTTCTTTTCCCAGGCTGCATTCAGAATTTTCTCTTTGTCACTAAGACTTGTAAATTTTACTATTAGGTGACGGGGTGTGCACCTATTCTTGTTGACTTTGAGGGGGGTTCTCTGTACCCCTGGATTCTGATGCTTGTTCCCTTTGCCATATTTGGGAAATTCTCTCTAATAATTCTCTCCAATAGATTTTCTGCTCCCCTCTCTCTTTCTTCTTCTTCTGGAATCCCAGTTATTCTAATGTTGTTTCGTTTTATGGTGTCACTTATCTCTTGAATTCTCCCCTCGTGGTCCAGTTGCTGTTTGTCCCTCTTTTGCTCAGCATCTTTATTCTCTGTCATTTGGTCTTCTATATAACTAATTCTTTCTTCTGCCTCATTTATCCTAACAGTGAGAGCCTCCATTTTTTATTGCATCTCATTGATAAATTTTTTGATTTCAATTTGGTTAGATTTTACTTCTTTCATTTCTCCAGAAAGGCATTTTATATCTCCACAGAGGGTTTCTCTACTATCTTCCATGCCTTTTTTTGAGCCTGGCTAGAACCTTGAGAAATGTCATTCTGAACTCTAGATCTGACATATTACCAATGTCTGTATTGATTAGGTCCCAAGCCTTCGGTACTGCCTCTTGTTCTTTTTTTTGTGGTGAATTTTTCCACCTTGTCATTTTGTCCAGATAAGAGTATATGAAGGAGCAAGTAAAATAGTAAAAGGGTAGCAAAGACTCCAGGAAAATGCACTTTAACCAAATCAGAAGCGATCCCAAATCGTGGGCTGGAGAAAGGGGATAAAAAGAGGTTCAGAAATAAAGAAAGGAAAAATTAAAAAAAGAAAACAAACGAATAAAAAATATAAAAAAGAAAACATATATATATATATATTTATATAATATATTAGATAAACTAATTAAAACGTTAAAAAAGAGAAGGGTAAAAGTTAAAAAAATTTAGTAGAAGAAGAAAAAAATTGAAAAAAAAATTAACCACAAGACTAAAGAATCATGGGGAGAAAGCCATGAGTTCCGTGCTTTGCATTCTCCTCCTCTGGAATTCTGCTGCTGTCCTTGGTATTGCACCTACTCTCCTTGGTGAACTTGGTCCTGGCTGGATTTCTTGTTGATCTTCAGGGGGAGGGGCCTGTTGTAGTGATTCTCAAGTGTCTTTTCCCAAGGTGGAATTGAACCGCACTTACCAGAGGCCGGGCTAAATAATCCGCTTGGGTTCGCTTTGGGAGCTGTTGTTCCCTGAACGCTTTCTGTAGAGTTCCAGAGGATGGGATTGAAAATGGCATCCTCCCATCTCCGGCCTGGAGGGGGCAAGAGCCCAGGGCCCCACTCCTCAGTGCACCCCCAGAGAACAGTGCCTAATCACTCCCATATCCCCAGCCTCCAGCCGCACTCCATGCTCAAGCAACCTGTGACCAGTTCAAGGTAACCCCGAGCTGAGAGCTCACTCCTCGCCTCTGTCTCTGTGGCCGGCTTCCCTGTTTTAATACCTGCAAGCTCTGCAACACTCCAACACCCCTGATCCTTCTGTGACCCTGCGGGACCTGAGGCCACATTGACCCTGCGTGGGCTTCACCCTGATTTAGCCTCTGGAGCAATGTCCCTCAGTGGAACAGACTTTTAAAAGTCCCAATTTTGTGCTCCATTGCTCTGCCATTTGCCGGGAGCCAGACCCTCACCCCGCTGTCTATCTTCCTGTCGCTTTGGATTCACTTCGCCAGTCCTACCTTTCAGAAAGTGGTTTATTTTCTATTTCTAGAATTGCTATTCTTCTTCTCTTCGATCTCCTGTTGGATTTTTACTTGTTTGAAATGTTTGATCTCCTGCTACCTGATGTAGTCTCAGCCTGCTAATTCTCTGCCATCCTGACTGGATCCTGGTATTTTAATTTAAGAACACACACTTGCAAAGAAAGAGTGAGTAATAACTTTTGGATATTTTCTTCTGGTGTTTAATTCCTTGTCATGCTGGTGCTCATACTCAGGACTGGTTCTTTATGTCAGGCAGTGGTGGAAAACTGACACTTTGTATCAGAGGACACTTGCTCTTTATCTTATATTTTTTCCTGATTCGGCTGCTTTGCTTAGATCTTTTCCTTCAGCAGCATAATGGTCTGCCCTCTAAATCTGGCATTCACTCTGCAAAAGACATGATGTTCTCTTTTGTGGGCAGAAGTTCAGCTTCCAAGGAACTCATAAGAGACGTTAAAAAATGCAAAACTATCAATAATGTTAAATTAAAGGTAAGACGTGCAACACTATGCTGGAAGGCCAAAGAACTCTCCATGGGGTGTTGGTGAGTAATCTTAAAGAGTGGTCAAGATTTCATCCAAAGAGATGCACAGTGGATATGTGAGGACTGCAGAACACTAACTGGTGGAGACAGAAATGCCTGATGACTGTGGAAGAGTTCAATTTGAATAATGCCAAGGGAATGTGAGGAGTAGTTATGGGAGAGTAGATCAGAAAATTAAGGCAGGTGTACATTGTTTTCCTGGAGCAAGTCTTTCTTAACTGAGCTTCCATAAGACAATAAAGCCTTACATAAATTAAATTGAGCAATTATTTTCTCAACTCTCTGAAAATTACTGCATAGCTACCATCAATTTAGAGGCATAGGAGAGAAGTTAATTCATTACATATAATGGGTGCCTGGGGCGGTTAGATTTAATTTAATTCCTTCTGAGAACCTCAAGTGAGAAAGTCTAGTCTAGATTCTAGGTAATGAGGAGCCGTGGAAAACATGTGATTTTAAGTGTGACGTGATAAAGCTATGTTTGGGGTAAATTTAACTGTCCATCAGCAGAGTTTAGGACGATTTGAGGAATGTGAAACTAAAGATTACTGGAGCTTTTGTAACATGAAAAATTATGAAGGAAATCAAAATGGTAACTGAAAGAAGGTGGTGAAAACACAAGATTTATTAATTCACTGATTTCTTTTAAATATACATGAGGTACCTACTAAAAATCAGGTATTGTGGCTACTACGATGGGCAAAAAAATAGATGTAGCTATTACTGCCTATTGGTGAGTCAGATATTGAGTAAAAGAAGCACAAACCCATATAAGTTCTTAATAAAGATAATTGATATGATGGGAGGTTTCTCGGTGCATGTCACAGTAACATAAAGTTGGCTACAGCAAGATTAATGTATTTGGAGGAACAGATATGCCTATGATAGAATGAGGCTTTTTTATATATAGTGAGTTTGGAATTTGTTGTATCATTAGTGAGAAACTAGTGGAATTCAAAATCAAGCTCCAATTATGATAGCAATCTCCTATCTCCTTTTCCTGATCACAGGATTGTTATTTTAGTGATGGTGGGGTTTTATGTGATTCATTATAAATTATAACCTTGAGACCAATGATCCTTAAAAGCCACTGTTTCATTCTTCCATTCGGATACTTACTAAAGGATACTTTTGCAAAAAGTGTAATGACTCTTGCATAAGGATATAAACACAAACACAAATGAGATTTTCCCTCCTTGTAAGTTATAGATGCATAATCACTGCATTTTATATACTGTGTGTTCTGTTGTTGAAAAACTGGCTCTACTAAAGCATATCCATAGATTTTTTGAGCCGACAGAGAAACAAAACTGTTGGAACTCAAATAAAAAGTAAGTGAACAGAAGTTAAAATAAAGAAACATAATTTTTAAAATTTAAATGTTTTTGAACCTCAACTCTATGGTCAACTAATCTTCGACAAAGCAGGAAAGAATGTCCAATGGAAAAAAGACAGCCTCTTCAATAAATGGTGCTGGGAAAATTGGACAGCCACATGCAGAAAAATGAAATTGGACCACTTCCTTACACCACACACGAAAATAGACTCCAAATGGATGAAGGACCTCAATGTGAGAAAGGAATCCATCAAAATCCTTGAGGAGAACACAGGCAGCAACCTCTTCGACCTCAGCCACAGTAACATCTTCCTAGGAACATCGGTAAAGGCAAGGGAAGCAAGGGCAAAAATGAACTATTGGGATTTCATCAAGATCAAAAGCTTTTGCACAGAAAGGAAACAGTTAACAAAACCAAGAGACAACTGACAGAATGGGAGAAGATATTTGCAAACGACATATCAGATAAAGGGCTAGTATCCAAACTCTATAATGAACTTAGCAAACTCAACACCCAAAGAATAAACAATCCAATCAAGAAATGGGCAGAGGACATGAGCAGACATTTCTGCAAAGAAGACATCCAGATGGCCAACAGACACATGAAAAAGTGCTCCACGTCACTCGGCATCAGGGAAATACAAATCAAAACCACAATGAGATATCACCTCACACCAGTCAGAATGGCTAAAATGAACAAGTCAGGAAATGACAGATGTTGGCGAGGATGTGGAGAAAGGGGAACCCTCTTCCACTGTTGGTGGGAATGCAAACTGGTGCAACCACTCTGGAAAACAGCATGGAGGTTCCTCAAAATGTTGAAAATAGAACTACCCTATGACCCAGCAATTGCACTACTGGGTATTTACCCTAAAGATACAAACGTAGTGATCTGAAGGGGCACGTGCACCCGAATGTTTATAGCAGCAATGTCTACAATAGCCAAACTATGGAAAGAACCTAGATGTCCATCAACAGATGAATGGGTAAAGAAGATGTGGTATATATACACAATGGAATACTATGCAGCCATCAAAAGAAATGAAATCTTGCCATTTGCGACGACGTGGATGGAACTAGAGCATATCATGCTTAGTGAAATAAGTCAATCAGAGAAAGACAACTATCATATGATCTCCCTGATATGAGGACATGGAGAAGCAACATGGGGGCTTAGGGGGATAGGAGAAGAATAAATGAAACAAGATGGGATTGGGAGGGAGACAAACCATAAATGACTCTTAATCTCACAAAATAAACTGGGGGTTGCTGGGGGGAAGTGGGATTGGGAGAGGGGGAGGGGGCTATGGACATTGGGGAGGGTAAGTGCTATCGTGAGTGCTGTGACGTGTGTAAACCTGGCGATTCACAGACCTGTACCCCTGGGGATAAAAATACATTATATGTTTATTAAAAAAAAAAAATTGGAAGGGGAGGCGAACCATAAGAGACTATGAACTCTGGAAAACAGCCTGAGTGTTTTGAAGGGTCAGGGGTGGGAGGTTGGGGAACAGGTGGTGGGTAATGGGGAGGGCACGTTTTGCATGGAGCACTGGGTGTTGTGCAAAAACAATGAATACTGTTACGCTGAAAAAATAAATAAAATGGGGGAAAAAAAGTTGTGGTATATATAAACAATGGAATACTATGCAGCCATCAAAAGAAATGAAATCTTGCCATTTGCGATGACATGGATGGAACTAGAGGGTATCATGCTTAGTGAAATAAGTCAATCAGAGAAAGACAACTATCATATGATCTCCCTGATATGAGGACATGGAGATGCAACATGGGGGGGTTAGGGGAATAGGAGAAGAATAAATGAAACAAGATGGGATTGGGAGGGAGACAAACCATAAATGACTCTTAATCTCCCAAAATAAATTGAGGGTTGCTGGGGGGAGGTGGGGTTGGGAGAGGGGGAGGGGTTTATGGACATTGGGGAAGGTATGTGCAATCGTGAGTGCTGTGAAGTGTGCAAACCTGGTGATTCACAGACCTGTACACTAGGGGATAAAAATACATTATATGTTTATTAAAAAAAAAAAAAGAAAGGATGAATACCCAACTTTTGTAGCAACATGGACGGGACTGGAAGAGATTATGCTGAGTGAAATAAGTCAAGCAGAGAGAGTCAAATATCATATGGTTTCACTTATTTGTGGAGCATAATAAATGACATGGAGGACATTGGGAGATGGAGAGGAGAAGGAAGTTGAGGGAAATTGGAAGGGGAGGCGAACCATAAGAGACTATGGACTCTGAAAAACATCCTGAGGGCTTTGAAGGGGTGGGGGTGGGAAGTTGGGGGAACCAGGTGGTGGGTAATAAGGAGGACACATATTGCATGGAGCACTGGGTTTTGTGCAAAACAATGAATATTGTTACCCTGAAAAAATAAATAAATAAATTTTAAAAATTTAAATGTTTTTTATAGATCTGCCATTGAAGATATTGTCAGGAGCGTTAATTGTTCTCCAATACCTTTAGGTCCTAGAAGAACATTTCTAATAAAATTTAGAACCAAGATAAAGGTCTCAGTAAGGAGTTTTTGGCTTCTTAGTATTGAAATTAAGAATTATTCTAACTTCAAAGAAGGAGCGATTTTGATAGTAAAGCATAATTAGTAGACTTGCTTCCTTGAATTAGAAGTCCTAATTTTGTTCTAGTTTATTGATTATACTCTATCCATGTCCCATTCAGTTTGCTACTTCACATAGAGAACTTTTATGTATTTTTTTATTGTGTTTTAATTAATTAATTAATTAATCAATGAGAGGGAGAGTGTAAGATGAGGGGAGAGGGAGAGAGAATATAAGCAGGTCTAGTGTGGAGCCTGGCATGGGGCTCAATCTCACAACGCTGAAATTATGAGTCAGATGCTGAAATCAAGAGTCATATGCTTAATAGACTGAGCTACCCAGGTGTCCCCACGTAGAAAATTTCTAAGTTAACAAGTCATTATGAATATTCTGATTTCCCATTTCTTAGCATCTAATTACTAGAGTCTCATGATACTCAGTTCTGACACAGCATGAGTTAAGAAAAGATGATAGCCTTGACTTGCCTTTACTGAGAGGACACAGCATGAACAAGCTCTATGATAATGAAACTCATTATGAAGAACAATGAGCATTCCATTCTCATTCTTGCTGTTTGTATTTTCTACTAAAACACAAGTGTCTTGTGTCTTGTGGGAAGAATCAACAAAGCAGACTTGGAATTTTTGAAAATGTGAAAGAAAAGATACTATGGAGCATTATGCCTCCATCAGAAAGGATGAATACCCAACTTTTGTAGCAACATGGATGGGACTGGAAGATATTATGCTGACTGAAATCAGCATATTATATATGATATTATGCTTGACTGAAAGTCAAGCAGAGAGAGTCAAGTATCCTATGGTTTCACTTATTTGTGGAGCATAACAAATAACATGGAGGACATGGGGAGATGGAGAGGAGAAGGGAGGTCAGGGAAATTGGAAGGGGAAGTGAACCATGAGAGACTTTGGACACTGAAAAACCACCTGACGGTTTTGAAGGGGCGGGGGTTGGGAGGTTGGGGAACCAGGTGGTGGGTATTGGGGAGGGCATGTATTGCATGGAGCACTGTGTGTGGTGCAAAAGCAATGAATTCTGTTACTCTGAAAAGAAATTTTAAAAATGTAGGTAAATTCATTTCTTGAGATGGGGAATAAACCATAATTTTAGCTTTTATGGTTGTGTTATGAATGTCCACAAAAGTCTAGACTAACACAAAGGGATTTAGAGAAACAAATGAGTGAGCTGCTTTTAGGAAATCCAATTGAGGGGCGCCTGGGTGGCTCAGAGGGTTAAGCCTCTGCCTTCAGCTCAAGTCATGATCTCAGGGTCCTGGGATCGAGCCCTGCACTGGGCTCTCTACAGAAAGCCCACTTCCCCCTCTTTCTCTCTGCCTGCCTTCTTGACTACTTGTGATCTCTCTCTCTCTCTCTGTCAAATAAATAAAAATATTTTTTTAAAAAGGAAATCCTATTGAAAGTGCTAAAAGTTCTGAAGAAAGTGTAAACAGAAGTCTATAAAAGATTAAGTTTCAAATGGGACTATGAGATTTAATGAGATCCAAACACCAATATATGGTAACTAGTAGCCAGCTATATTTGTCGTTCACATTTTCTCTGAGACTATAATCTTTTCGTTTAGGAACATTGTGTTATACCAGTCTTGCCTTTATGTTATACCTTCTGTCTGAGCTGCCTCCCTGACTAGATGCTGGGAGAGAGTAAGACATAGAATCAGAATCTCAGGAAGAGAAAGACACTAGTACCTCATCTGGTTCTGTACCTTCCATTAAAGAAAATCCTTGAGTTCTAGAATCACTCATTACATTCTTAGGTGAATCCAAGTTTTCTTTTTACTGAGTTAGAAATCAGGTTGGTGACTGTCAGCAAGATTCCTAATTCTACCCAACATAGCCATCATAGGACATGTCTAATCTTCCTTCTGCCCAACATTTCTTTAAATAAAAGTGAAAATACCATAAAACTGAAATAAACTATAATCAGTTGTTACCTCGATGAGATGACATTATTAGGTATCACCCCATAGCTGTACAGTCATGACCTAATAATAATAAAAGTAACCACCATGTATTGAGTCAGTGAGCAACCACAAAATCCTGGACTAGGGATTTTACTTAGATTTTTTTTCCCCTAATGTGTACATGAAACCAACAATGTGAAGCATTTGTGCAACCAACAGGGGAATTACTGTTATTCTTTAAGTTTGCCAGTTGACAGAGGTGCTGTCACTTACTTTAGGGGCCCAACCTGACCCAGGTTCAGGTCTGACCATAAATCCTGGTTCCTTTACTATCTATGCTCCTTTATACAAATTGCAAGCACATGCCTTATTATTAACTGTATTATTCCTGGTAAAGTGCATTATGTAAATTCTGGGTCCTTTTAAAACAGTTGATCTTTGGGTTGTAGAAATAATCCAAATGATCCTCGCTTAGATAGTATAATTTTGGGGAAACTGTTTTAAATCAAGATCAAGAGGCAGATCACTAGAAGAGGCAGTTTTGTTAAGTCTCATCTCGCATGGGACAGAGTGGGAAGTTGTCTTGTCAGCAGTCAAGAAAGGATACATCAAGGCATCTTCATACTTCCCAAATCTTTAGTTGAGTCCAAGGAACATTTTATTGTAAGTTTTTGTGACTGTTTATTTCAGTGATTAAGAAGTATAATTAATAAATAAATGACAGAGATTTAGCACAAAGTTCATGTATAATATGCATGGTATATACAATATATTTATATGATATAGAGATATATATGACTTATCCAAGATATACTTATGTTTAGGTTTATATATATAATACTTTTTCATCACAAAGAAAAAAGTACAAATTCATAGTGGTAAATAGAAATGTTTACAGAAAAAAGTAGAAGTGTTTAAAAATAAATGTAATAATCACCTTTGCAGTATTCCCTTACACTCCCCCAGGTCTCTTGATAATTTGAGGAATATGCAAGTATTCTTTTCTTTGTCCTCACGTTTTTCTTTTTTCTATTTTTTATTCTTTCATTTTTATTTTTTTAGACTTTTTAAAAATGATTTTGTTTATTCATGAGTGACAGAGGAGGGAATTAACATCCAAAGTATAGGATAACTTGTTTAAATAAGAGGTGCCTTTTAAATTTACAGAGATTGATTATTTTTCAAAAACAGTTTTGCAATTCATACTTGCAAATCAATGGTGGACATGCCTTTTCTCCTCAAAATCACGGGATACCATAAAGTTTTTAAACTTTGGCTAATCTGTTGAGTGAAAAACTGTATGTCATTTAGGATGCAAATATTTTTAAAAATTTTATTTATTTATTTGACAGAGAGTGACACAGTGAGAGAGGGCACACAAGCAGGGGCAGAGGAAGGGGGAGAATCAGGCTCCCCACCAAGCTATGACCCTCAGGCAGGGCTTGATCCCAGGACTCTGGAATCATGACTTGAGCCAAAGGCAGACACTTAACAATTAAAGCACCCAGGTGCCCTCATGATGCATAATTTGGATGTCTAGTGATGCTGAAAATCTTTCTCTGTTTAAACATATGTTTATATGTTGAATTATAAAACTATATAATGTAATTATAAGGACCATTATATGTCCTTTGTGGCTTGTCTGTTAATATCCTTCACTAAATTTTCTATTGCTTTTTATTTTTTAGTTTACTCTTATTAATTAGAAGAACTTGTATATATTAAAAATATTATTTTGGGGGGCAACTAGATGGCTCATTCAGTTAAGTGCCATGTCATGATGTCATGGTTGTGGGATCAAGCCCATTGTGGGGCACACAGTTCAGTGGTGAGTCTGTTTGAGATTCTTTCTCTCCATCTCTCTCTGCCCCTCCTCATATCTAAAATCAATACATATAATCTTTAAAAATTACTACCTTTTTGTTGGTCATATTCATTCAGAATAAATACTTTTCCCAATCTATTATCTTTTACATTTTTCATAAAAGTTTTGGCAAATGATTATTTTCTGTCATAAAATAGGGTTAGCTTAGGAAGATCCCTTCAGTATGTGTGATGGTTAATTTTATGTGTCATCATGACAAGGCTAAAGGATGTCCAGACACTAGTACAATATTATTTCTGCATGAGGTTTTGAGGATTTCTCCAGAAGACATTTCTGGTAGGAGGAGTAAAGAAGATTACAGGTGGTCATCATCCAATCTGTTGAGGGCCTGAACAGAACAAAAAGGCAGGGGAAGGGCAACTTCTTTCTGTGCTTGAACTGAGACATCCATCTTCTCCTGCTCTTGGACTCCCTTGGGCATTCAGATTCAGCCCAGGGCTTAGAACATCAGCCTGAATCTTTGGCCTTTGGACTCGGACTGAATTATACCACCACCTTTCCTGATTTTCCAGCTTACAGATGCAGATTGTGGGCCTCCTTGCCTCCATAACTGCCTGAACATATTCCTATAACAAATCTCTTATAGATATTACTGTCTATACTTCTGGCTCTAGTTTTGTGGGGGAATACTGACTAATACAGTCTGTTACAAATTTTTTCTCTAAAACAATTGTCATACTTTTTTATTGTGAAGTTTATTTTTATACTTTGAGACCAGGGCTAAGTTTCCTTTAATATCATTAGCACAAAGGTTAGCTTTATAGGACAAACTGAAATTCTTTCCATATTTTCCTATGACCTAGAAAGAAAGGGTAAAATATTTAAAATTTGGTAGAATCAGCTATAAAACCCACTGGAGTGAGGTCATTTGAAAGGTAGATTTTTAATTAATGGCCCATTCTGTGATTGTGTGTCCATGAAGATTATTCATCTCCTGGATCAAATTTCATAGTTATCCTCAAGATTTCATTTGGTGTCTCACAGTTGCTCTTATATCTTAAATCCTTCTGATACCTTGTTTTTTATAAACCCAACTTTATGTACCTTCAGTTTATCTCTTTTTTAAAGTCATATGACAGATGATCTGTGCATTCCTAAACCTACTCATGGTTGTATATCCCTTTAATTATATCCCTTGACATACACATTCTCTTCTACTGTGGCAAATTAGCAGGTGATGGAATGCCTGGCAGTTTCTTGCAGCTCTGAGTAAGCTGTAGACTCTAACCATTCTTTTATGGTTGGGGAGGATCCCACTCTGCTTTTTTTTTCTAAGGGGTTGCTACTGAAAGACCCGCGGATCCCCATACCCAAGAATTCAACACTGCCACAGGATGCAAACAGCAAGAGGATCTTTATTGTAACGCGGGCGCCTGCGGGTGGTCAGCAGCTCCTGCTAGCTGAGCACACCAGGCTGGGGTGGTGCAGGGTTTTTATAGACAGGTACAAACAAGTTTTGGGTGGGGCGGAGCTGATTGGCTGACAGTTTGAACATTTGAAAAAGGCATACTTGGTGTTAGCGGATTGGCTTTGGAGGACCCACGCGCGCGAAGACGAAGGCGGGAAGGGGGGGTAGAGCGGGGGAGCGGGAAGCGGACTTACAGAAGCAGATGCTTAGTTACAGGAACCTGATTGGTCTATTTAAATTAAGCATAGTCAGGCGTTGGGTTCAAGACAAAGACATAGCTGTTTGTTCTGGCGTGGCGGCCTTGTTTCAGCACTCTGGAAAAAGCTCTCAGCAAGGAGGAAGGGAGTCTTTCATTCCCCCCTTTTTCTTTATCATGGATAGAATCTTATATCCATTTGTCCTGTACTTATATTATGTCAGTTTGGGATTCAGCTTGTTTGAGCAGTTGATATTGCTGTGTCAGTACCATTGTCTGGATTACTGACAAGCGGTCTTTGATGAACTGAACAAGCTTATTTAGGATGTAAGGGCCAATTGATAAAATCAGTAATAGAATAATAAGGGGTCCCAAAAGGGTGGATAATAAAGTGGCGAACCAAGGTGACCGATTGTACCAGCCTTCAAACCAGCCTTGCTGGGATTCAAAATCTCTTCTTCTCTGGGCCAATCTTTCTCTGAGTTTATCCATTGTCTCCCTAACTACCCCTGTTTGATCAGCATAAAAACAGCATTCCTCTTTGAGGGCTGCACATAACCCTCCTTCTTTTAGGAATAACAAGTCTAACCCCCTTCTGTCTACCCCTGTTTGATCAGCATAAAAACAGCATTCCTCTTTGAGGGCTGCACATAACCCTCCTTCTTTTAGGAATAACAAGTCTAACCCCCTTCTGTTTTGTAGAACAACCTCGGAAAGGGAGGTTAAGGATTTTTCTAAGGCAGTGATTGACTTCTCTATAGCCTCCAAATCAGCGGTCATGGCAACTTGTAATTGCATAAGCTGGGTGCTTTGAAGTAGGGCAGAAGTTCCTGTCCCAATTCCTGCCGCTATTCCCCCGACTCCTAACAATAGGGCTATGGTTAGGGTTATGGGTTCTCTCCGATATCGGAATCTCTCTGATCTGGCAGGACCGGGTTAGGTCCTATGGCTGCAGAGGGGGATTTAATTGAGAGTTTTATAGTAAATATGAGTCCTTCGTCATAATTTTCCTTATAGAGTCTAAGGCCCCAGCTATATCCTTTTGTCCAGTGGACTGCTTTCTTTCCAGACTCTGTGAAGGTAATCTTAAGGGGGTGACATCATGCATTTTTACAATGTTTTCCATCATTTTCCCTTCCCCAAAATGTTCCCAGCTGATGGGAACAATTAGCTATTACAGTGATAAAATCCCAATTTGAGGTGGGTTTCCAATAGACATCACCTGTAGTTTCACATCCCCAGGCCGCACAGTAGAAGTCATTAGGGCCTCCACATTTATAGGCCCGTCCTCTAGTATTACTATTCTTTGGCGCGGGGCAGACATAAAAGGGGAATACACTAAGTTTGTAACGTCGTGGTCCGTCTCCACATCCCCGGTTAGGGGGCGACATTCCATTGCTTGTAGGGGATGTTGGTGGCTTATGGGGATCATCGTGTTGACCTATGTCCCAAGATCCCATAGCCAGTTTACAGAGATCCGGATACAGGGTAGGCCACCATGTATTAGGGGCGTGTTGGGCCGTACTGGACCAGATAACTTCCCCCGTTTGAGAGAGAACCTGCCAGGTTAATTGCTTGGGGAGATGTGGGCTGGTGCCATTTATAGGGGAAAGGAAAGAGAATAAGCAAAAGAGTAAGATCAACGGCGAATGAGTCTTATCTTTAGTGGGTTTGGGGAGCGTTGGACGGTCCATTCCGAGTTCTG
This sequence comes from Meles meles, assembly GCF_922984935.1. Classification (NCBI taxonomy): domain Eukaryota; kingdom Metazoa; phylum Chordata; class Mammalia; order Carnivora; family Mustelidae; genus Meles; species Meles meles. Next base: position 408,848 of record NW_025721150.1, read on the forward strand.
AGGGTGTCCTGTTTGTTCTTCCGGGTGTGCCGTTTTCACATGGGAGGCGTGGATCCAGGCTGCAATCCCGTCAACTTTTAGCGCCGTGGGCATTGTCAGGAGTACCGTGTGGGGTCCTTTCCAACGGGGTTCAAGGTTTGTGGCTCGATGTCTGCGGACCCAAACGATGTCTCCGATTTTGTAGGGATGAGGCCGCAATGAGGCGTTAAGATTTTCCTCGTAGGCGGCTGCCAGGGGTTTCCAGACCTCTTGTTGCACCAGCTGCAAGGCTTGCAGATGGGCCTGTATGGAGGGGGAGGGGGAATGAGCAGAGATATCTGGCACAAAGAACGTGACAGCGGGGGGCGGAGCACCATAGAGAATTTCGAAGGGGGTTAATCCATGGGGGCCTGGAGTATTTCTGGCCCAATAGAATGCTAGAGGTAGGAGCAATACCCAATCTTTAGAGCCAGTTTCAAGCAGTAATTTAGTTAGAGTCTCCTTAATGGTCCTATTCATTCTTTCTACCTGTCCTGAACTCTGGGGTCTGTAAGCACAATGTAGTCTCCAATCAATCCCCAGCAGCTTGGCCACCGACTGACTTACCTGGGAGACAAAGGCGGACCCGTTGTCGGACCCTAGTACCTCGGGCATTCCATACCTTGGAAAAATTTCTTCCAGTAGCTTCTTGGCGACTATATTGGCGGTTTCCTTTTTGGTAGGAAAGGCTTCTGCCCATCCTGAAAAGGTGTCTAGAAAAACTAAGAGGTATTTATATCCATACATGCCAGGTTTAATTTCGGTAAAGTCAATTTCCCAATGTGTGCCAGGTCGATGACCACGTACCTGGACACCTGGTCCAATAATAGTCTTCCCAGGATTGACTTGGGCGCAGGCTTTACAATTAGCGGCCGCTTGACGAAGAAGGAAGTTTTGTTTGGGGAAGTAGTTTTTTAAATTGGCCCTATCCATAAGAGATCTCATCTTGTTCGCACTCAGATGAGTCAGCTGATGGAGGTGATTTATTAGTTCCTGCGCCATCTTTATAGGTACTATGGCCTTTCCTCGGTATTCCCATCGGTTTAGGGCTGAGTTGTAATTGGCCCCTATCTTCTGTATGAAATCCAAGTCGGCCTCCTCATAATTCCAAATGGGGGTCTCATCTGGCTCTCCTATCTCAGTGAGTATAGTAACAGTTAATAGTTGGGGCCCCAAAGCTGCCTGTTTGGCTGTCGCATCAGCTAGGCGGTTTCCTCTCGCCTCGGGGGTATCCCCTTTTTGATGGCCAGGGCAGTGCATTATGCTCAGCTTCTTGGGGAGAAATAAGGCTCTTAATAGGGCCAATATTTCGGTCTTATTTTTAATCTCCTTACCGTCAGAGGTTAGTAGTCCCCTCCGCCGATAAATTTCTCCGTGAATATGGGCAGTGGCAAAAGCATATCTGCTGTCTGTATAGACATTAAGATTCTTACCTTCTGCCAGTTGGAGGGCCTGGGTTAAGGCGATCAATTCTGCCCGCTGCGCCGAGGTGCCTTCTGGTAGCGCGCTTGCCCATACAATTTGAGAGTCGGTCGTGATGGCCGCTCCTGCTCGTCGTTTTCCATCCTGCAGGTAGCTACTGCCATCAGTATACCAGGTCAGGTCTGCATCCTTCATGGGCTGGTCAGTTAGGTCGGGCCGTGTCCCATGTGTTTCAGCAAGGATCTGGTGACAGTCATGCAATGGTGCCTCCCTAGGAGTGGGCAATAAGGTTGCGGGGTTAAGAGTCACTATAGGTCCGAACTGGATCCTGTCTGAGTCCAGGAGGAGGGACTGATAATGAGTCAGGCGGGCATTAGACAGCCAGCGGTCTGGTGGTTGGCGGATTAAAGACTCCACTGTATGTGGAGCCAGGATGGTTAGGGGCTGTCCCAAAGTTAGTTTGGTTGCGTCCTTGATGAGGACCGCGATTGCTGCTATCATTTTTAGACATGGTGGCCAGCCTGCCACCATGGGGTCTAACTTTTTGGACAGGTAGGCAATAGGGCGTCTCCAAGGCCCGAGCCTTTGAGTTAGGACCCCCTTAGCAAATCCTTGTTTTTCATCAACAAAGAGGTCGAAGGGTTTTGTTATGTCTGGCAGGCCTAACGCCGGAGATGTAAGGAGTGCTTGTTTGATATGGTCAAATGCCTGCTGTTGTTGCTCAGTCCAAACAAAAGGAGTATCTTGTTTTGTTAAGGGGTACAGAGGAGCCGCTATCTCCTCAAACCCCGGAATCCATAGTCTACAGAAGCCTGCGGTCCCTAAGAATTCCTGCAATTGCCTGTGGTTTTGAGGTGCGGGAATGCCAGAGATAGTCTCTTTTCTCGCGGCTGTTAGCCATCGTTGGCCATTATATAGCTCATAACCCAGGTAAGTGACTTTAGTCTGGCAGATCTGGGCCTTCTTTGCGGATGCCCTATATCCCAGTTGGCCTAGGGTTAATAGGAGGTTCCCAGTACCTGTTCGGCAGTCCTCTTCATTGGTAGCCGCTAATAGAATGTCATCGACATATTGGAGCAGGATCAGAGAGGGATGTCTTACCCGTAAGTCGGCCAGGTCCTGGTGAAGGGCTTCGTCGAACAGCGTTGGGCTATTCTTAAACCCTTGTGGTAGCCATGTCCAGGTTAACTGACCTGATATTCCCAAGTCTGGATCCTTCCATTCAAAGGCGAAGAGGGGCTGACTCTGAGGACTTAGTCTCAAACAGAAGAAAGCATCTTTGAGATCTAGGACCGTATACCAGAAGTGGGTTGGAGGCAGGGAACTAAGTAAGTTGTAAGGGTTGGGCACCGTAGGCTGGATGTCTTCTACCCTCTTATTGACCTCCCTCAGGTCTTGGACCGGCCGGTAATCATTGGTGCCAGGTTTCTTGACAGGTAACAGAGGAGTGTTCCAGGAGGACCGGCATGGGGCCAAAATGCCCTGGTCTAGTAACCACCTTATGTGCGGTTTGATGCCCTGGTAGGCCTCATTGGACATAGGATATTGCTTAACATTGACAGGAACGGCCGTTGCCTTTAATTGTATGTGAATGGGGGGCTACTGGATAGCTAGTCCCATTCCTCCTGTTTCCACCCAGGCATCCGGGTAAGACGCAAGCCAGGACTCTATGTTTCTCTGAGGTTGGGAGGGCTCCTCATGTAGTCTATATTTTTCTTCTAACTGTAGGGTAAGGATGTGTAAAGGAGTCCCGTTGGGGCCGGTCACAGTGGCCCCTGTGGCTCAAAATGGATTTGAGCCTTGAGCTTGGTTAATAAATCTCTCCCCAGGAGTGGGTAGGGGCAGTCAGGCACATGAAGGAATGAGTGAGAAACTTTACCTGAAGCCAGATGTACTTTTCTCTCCGTAGTCCATTTATATTGTTTTCCTCCTCTTGCTCCTTGAACCCATGCCACCCGGTCACTTAATGGTCCAGGGCTCTTGGTTAAAACGGAGTGTTGAGCCCCTGTATCTACTAAGAAGGTGACTGGTTGCCCCCCCAACGGTTAGGGATACCCGGGGTTTGGGGGGGGCTCCTGACCCTGACGGCCCTAGTCTTCGTCTAAAGCCATAAGTCTTGTGACTTGCTTAGCATTTTCCTTAGGGTGTCTGAATTTCTTTGGGCATTCTTTGGCCCAATGTCCCCTTTCTTTACAGTAGGCACATTGGTTTCGGTCTACTCGGGGCCTCCTTATGTCTCCCTCCCTGTCTGACTTTCCTGCCTCTGGTCCTTGGCTGCCTTGCACTACGGCGGCCAAGATTTTGCTAAGTTCCTTACTTCGTTTACGTTCTCGTTTCTCTTCCCTTTCTTCAGCTTCCTTCTTTAGTTTCTCCTCTTTCTCTTCCTGCAACTTCCTAAGTCATTCCTCCTTTTCTTCCTGCAACTTCCTAAGTCGTTCCTCCTTTTCTTCCTGAGTCTCTCTTTTATTAAAAATCTTTTCTGCCTCCTTTAATAAATCTTGTAAAGAGAAATCTTGTAGGTTCTCTAAACGCTGTAGTTTATTCCTTATATCTGGTGCTGACTGCCAAATAAATGTCATTGAAACGTTTCCTCTCTGCTCATTGCTATCTGGGTCAAAAGGCGTATACCTGCGATAAGCCTCCTTAAGCCTTTCCAGGAAAGCGGTTGGAGATTCCTCTGGCCCCTGAGTTATCTGTCTTACCTGAGCCAAATTGATGGGGCAACTCCCCGCATTATGGAGACCTGCTATGAGTAACTGGCGGTAAAGATTTAGGTGGGTCCTACCTTCCGCCGTGTTGAAATCCCAGACGGGACGGGTCAAAGGGAAGGCGGCATCTATCACATTAGGGAGTTGTGTGGGCCTTCCGTCTTCCCCTAAAACGTTTTTTTCTGGCCTCCAGGAAAACCTTTTGTCTCTCCTCAGTGGTGAGGAGAGCCTGCAAGAGTTGTTGACAATCATCCCAGGTGGGTTGGTGTGTGATTAGAATGGATTCAATTAAGGCAGTTAGGGCTACGGGGGTCCTGTGAAAAGGAAGGGTTATGGGACTTCCAATTATATAGGTCGGAGGCCGAAAAGGGCCAATATTGGAGCTGATTGCCTGGCCCTCCTCCTTGGTGCAGGGGAAAGAGTTTGGAAGTTCCTTCTTGTGTTGGCTCCCTGTGACCCCTAAGTCTTCCCACCATTGGGGATGGCAAGGGGTCGCGTTCTTCAAGTGGGTGCTCTGGCTCCCTTGTGGAATTTAGTGCCTGCGCAGGAGGGGGAGGAGGATAAGGGGGAGGTTCTTCAGATAGAAGGTCTATTAAGGGGGAGTCCTCCAGAGGAAGGATCTTCTGTGGTTTAGGACGCCGTGGAGAAGAGGGATCGCTGACTATAGGATATAGGTTAGAGGAAGAAGGAGGTTTGGGAGGGTCGGTGGGATCTGGGATGGGGTGAGGGACGGGGGGAGCGGAGGGTCCTGGGGGAGAAGTGGTGTATGGAAGGGTTTTGGGCTTTGGGTGAACGAAGGGAGAGACCCAAGGAGGAGGCTCATCAACCAGGCTTTCCCACACTACAACATAGGGTACTTGGTCCGGATGGTCTTGGGGTCCCTGGTTGAAGACTCGTTCTTTGACCTGTAAAATAACATGGATGTTAAAGGTTCCATCTTTGGGCCACCCAACGTTAAAGGTAGGCCATTCTGAAGTACAAAGTGTCTGCCATTTCCTTCTTCTGACTTCCACCGACAGGTTATTGGCTCGGATTTGGACGTCTCTCCAATGTCCTAAAGTGAGACTCATAAGTGTCTGTCCCATTTTGGAATCAAGGGAAATCCAAAGGGCAACGAGAAAGACACACAAAACACACAAGACACTTAACGCACACAAGACACTTAACGAGCCGGCAAAAAGAAACGCTGCGCGATTTTGGTGCAAAACCGAAAGTACAGATTCAGACGGCCGTGAGGAAATATGAGTTTCCTCTGTGGCCCACTGATGGACGTATCCCTTGGATACGTGTGGGGGCCCGAAAAAACGGGCCCCTCTAATCCCTGGGGCGTCCCCCAGGGTGGCACGGGAGAAGTCCGAGTTCGTCAACTCCTTCTCAAGCTGCCCAGAATACAGATCTACTATGCGTAGTAGTACAGTCCTATACAGGCGTATAGGCAGAACAAACGGGAGACGAGAACACGAGCACGAGACAGAAAATGAGAACACAGTTATTAAGGCTTAAATGCTGGCCAGCTTACCTCCCGGTGGGAGTCGGTTGGATCCTTGGGCAGGAGTCCGATGATCTCGGTGGGACCTCCAAATGAAAGACCCGCGGATCCCCGTACCCAAGAATTCAACACTGCCACAGGATGCAAACAGCAAGAGGATCTTTATTGTAACGCGGGCGCCTGTGGGTGGTCAGCAGCTCCTGCTAGCTGAGCACACCAGGCTGGGGTGGTGCAGGGTTTTTATAGACAGGTACAAACAAGTTTTGGGTGGGGCGGAGCTGATTGGCTGACAGTTTGAACATTTGAAAAAGGCATACTTGGTGTTAGCGGATTGGCTTTGGAGGACCCGCGCGCGTGAAGACGAAGGCGGGAAGGGGGGGGGTAGAGCGGGGGAGCGGGAAGCGGACTTACAGAAGCAGATGCTTAGTTACAGGAACCTGATTGGTCTATTTAAATTAAGCATAGTCAGGCGTTGGGTTCAAGACAAAGACATAGCTGTTTGTTCTGGCGTGGCGGCCTTGTTTCAGCACTCTGGAAAAAGCTCTCAGCAAGGAGGAAGGGGGTCTTTCACTACCATGTCCCAGATGAAAGCCCTGACCCTCAGCACTGCTTCCAGCAGAGCTCACAAAGTTTTACACAGTTGAGTAGCCGTTCTAATGATCACAAGAAATAGACATGTGCTGCCTCTTATCCCAAGATCCAGTCATCTGAGACCACTCATGAAGTGTTCTCCTCAGACTGAAGGGAGACAAACCTTGTCTTTTGTTTCAAATCCCTTGGAGAAGGAAATCATGCCTTAAATTCCTTCCTCAGAAATCCCAGCAGGGTGGGAGCCTGCTTCCTCCTCTCTCTCTCTCTGCCTGCCTCTCTGCCTACTTGTAATCTCTATCTGTCAAATAAATAAATCTTAAAAAAAAAAAAAAAAGAAAAGAAAAGAAATCCCAGCAGGACTTGTGTCCTTGGACCCTCATGATTAACCAATAACATGCTTATCTGAGTCTATCACCTTCTCTAGAAAGAGGATATTGACAATGAAGTTGGAGTAGTGCTATGTGACCAGCATGCCATTGCCCTAGAATCCTGGAGGAATGACTTCAGTGTTTAGACATATCTTTGTAAGATAAAGAAGTCTTTTATGCTGTGTTTTTTTTTTTTTTTATCCCTTTAACACACTTTGGAATTAAATGCAACCAGATTTTAAGTGTTTGCCTCTTACAAGCATGGTATAATAAGAACTGGAAAAAAAAAAAAAAAGTGGATATTGTTCTTCAAGGAATTTTTTAAAGATTTTTATTTTATTTATTTGACAGTCAGAGATCACAAGTAGGCAGAGAGGCAGGCAGAGAGAGAGGGAGAAGCAGGCTCCCCACTGAGCAGAGAGCCTGATGTGGGGCTTAATTCCAGGACCCTGAGATCATGATCTGAGCCAAAGGCAGAGGTTTAACCCACAGAGTCACCCAGGTGCCCCTGCAAGGAATTTTAGAACTTCAAGGCTGACCCACTTGAATTTCAGTTTCTTCATAAGCTAAATTGTGTTTTGCTTTCCTGCTACATGTCTAATCATAATCATATGAGTATTTTTCTGCTCTTCTCCATGCAGATCGCCCCGTATGTAACATCTTTCCATCTGAAGCTCCCCATGGGTTCAATCACCCTCTTGCAGAAGTGCCTCTCAACTTTTCCTAAGCATTGCTGGTGTTGTCGCAGCTGTCATTTCCTCAGCACCATTTGTAGACTGCTATTTTGTGGGAATTCGTATGGATTCTAAGTAAGAATTGAGCTCAAAAGACCAGCATATTTAGTTTTTAAGAGAAAAGGAAGTAATCGATCACTTCCTATTCTAATTCACTCTCTTTATGCCTCCCCCCACACTTCTCCCCATTCTACCCTCACAGGAGGATATTTTTACAGCTTGGAAATGGAATCAGATTTCCCGGCTGCACAATTAAATTGCAGTCAAAAATGCAACTTACCAGAATGCGTACAATACTAATAGTGCTGTAAGAAATAAGACACTTGATTTAAAAATGGCACACTTGTCTGTATCTTTAATGTGCATTCCTAATGAGTCCTATGGGGAGGCTGATTCACAGGAAAATGCACATTAGCTCCTCCAAGTTTAATATACCACTGTATGCACTCAGGCCCTCTCTTCATTACCATTCGAATGCACTGTTTTCTTTGAGGTTTTGTGCAGGAAACAAATCCCTGTATATGGCACTCAGTTCTAGAATCTGATTGGTCTGCATTTGCCCTTTAGACAAAGGGTCAAAACAACGTGCTCTGTGGTGCATTGATTTTCAATCTCTGGCTATTTTTGAAATTGTAATGCAGCCCATTTCCTTTTCCAAGGGACTTTAGGCAGTATACAGCATAGAGGTGGGTATAGCCAGGGTATTTGTTTGTTATTCTGAGCAGTGGCAGGCTATCTTTCTCACATGGATTCCAGATAAAAGAGTTTACTTTAACGTCCAGTGAAATAAAATATTACTTGGAATCTGGTTTCATTATATTGAGTCTACATCACTATCTGGACTTTGAAGTCTGAGACAGCCAGTTGCCTGAAATAAAAACCGAGAAAACAGAAGTTTTATGTAATTCCTATCAAGAAATTCATAATTTTTGGTGTTTCTGGCATGCCGTACCCCCACAGTCCTACAAACTTCCTGGTTTGATCTGGAGCAAATGAAATCAATAACATTAAAGATTCTGTGAACATTTTAAATGATTTCTTTCATCTTTTTTTCCCTCATTTTCAAGCATAATGTAATTTTAGCCTTTCAAAGAGGCTTAAATTATTTTAAAACAAATGTCTTTCTTATGACATAGCAGGTAGTTTTTACTCTTGAGTAATGAATCACAATAGGATATGTTACTAAGGATGAAGTCATTTTAGAAAATACAAATGGTTATCATTTTGCAGATTTACAGAGTGAAACAGAAAGATAAGGCATACTTGAGGTGCACAGATAGGCAAAATGATTATTTGTTCATAAGGTGGTGTTAAGAATAAATTACTAAGGTTAAGGAGAGCCAGGGTCACTGGAGGGCACGTGGCATATTAGAAAGCATTTGATATTAGAGTTCATTTCACATGTCGATTTGTTTATAGTCTTTACAATGTATTATTTTTTGTCAAAATTTATTCTTAATTTCTATTAGTCTCATAATTCTTCTTTCCTATTCTTAGCAACATCTGTAAAACATAATAATAACATCCTTTATATATCATTGTTGTGAGGGTTAGAGATAAAATCACATAGACTCAGGACACCTGGGTGTCTCTGTCAGTTGGGCATCTGCCTTAAGCTCTGGTTGTGATCCCCCAGGTCCTGGGATTAAGTCCTGCATCAGGCTTCTTGCTGGGCGGGAAGCCTGCTTTCCCTTGCCTGGTTTTCTCCTGCTTGTCTTTGCTCTTTCTCTCTCCTTCCAAATAAATAGAATCATTAAAAATGAATTACTTAGGGGTGCCTGGGTGACTCAGTGGGTTAAAGCCTCTGCCTTCAGCTTGGGTCATGGTCCCAGGGTGATGGGATCAGGACCTGCATTAGGCTCTCAGTTCAGCTTGGCGCCTGCTTCCTCTGCTCTCTCAAATTCTTTGTGATCTCTGTCTGTCAAATAATTAAATTAAAAAAAATATTACTTAGAATCTAGGTATAAATTCATAAAGTTTATAGGATTTAAAATCTCTAAAGAACTAATGGTATTTCTGTACACTAGCAATGAATAATTTGAACTCTAAGTTAAGAAAAATTCTTATCTGGAATAGTATCAAAAAGAGTAAATACTCAGGAATAAATTTTAAAAATGAAGTACAAGAAGTCTTGTATACTAAAAAGTATAAAATGTTGATGAAAGAATCTTAGGACCTAAATAAATAGAAAGATATTCCATATTCATGGCTCAGAGATTTAATATTAGGAATATGATAATACTATCCAAATTGATCTACAGATTCAACACAGCACCTTTCAGAATCCTAGCTGTGTTTGTTTGTTTGTTTGTTGCAGAAACTGACAGCCAAATCCTATAATTCATTTGGAAATGGAAGGGATCCTGATAGCCTAAACAGTCTTTTTTTTATTTATTTTTTATTTTTTAATTTGTTTATTTACAGCATAACAGTGATCATTGTTTTGGCATTACCCTCAGTGCTCCATGCAGTATGTGCCCTCCCTATTACCCACCACCTGGTTCCTCAACCTCCCACACCCCCGCCCCTTCAAAACCCTCTGGTTGTTTTTCAGAGTCCATAGTCTCTCATGGTTCATCTCCCCTTCCAGTTTCCCTCAACTCCCTCTCCTCTCCATCTCCCCATGTCCTCCATGTTCTTTGTTATGCTCCACAAATAAGTGAGACCATATGATACTTGACTCTCTCTGCTTGACTTATTTCACTCAGTATAATTTCTTCCAGTCCCGTCCATGTTGCTACAAAAGTTGGGTATTCATCCTTTCTGATGGAGGCATAATACTCCATTGTGTATATGGACCACATCTTCCTTATCCATTCATCCGTTGAAGGGAATCTTGGTTCTTTCCACAGTTTGGTGACCGTGGCCATTGCTGCAATAAACATTGGGGTACAGATGGCCCTTCTTTTCACTACATCTGTATCTTAGGGGTAAATACCCAGCAGTGCAATTGCAGGGTCATAGGGAAGCTCTATTTGTAATTTCTTGAGGAATCTCCACACTGTTCTCCAAAGTGGCTGCATTAGCTTGCATTCCCACCAACAGTGTAAGAGGGTTCCCCTTTCTCCACATCCTCTCCAACACACGTTGTTTCCTGTCTTGCTAATTTTGGCCATTCTAACTGGTGACAGGTGGTGTCTCAATGTGGTTTTAATTTGAATCTCCCTGATGGCTAGTGATGATGAACCTTTTTTCATGTGCCTGATAGCCATTTGTATGTCTTTGTTGGAGAAGTGTCTTTTCATATCTTCTGCCCATTTCTTGATATGATTATCTGTTTTATGTGTGTTGAGTTTGAGATGTTCTTTATAGAAATCAACCTTTTGTCTGTCCTGTCATTTGCAAATATCTTCTCCCATTCCGTGGGTTGCCTTTTTGTTTTGTTGACTGTTTCCTTTGCTGTGCAGAAGCTTTTGATCTTGATGAAGTCCCAAAAGTTCATTTTCACTTTTGTTTCCATGGCCTTTGGAGACATATCTTGAAAGAAGTTGCTGTGGCTGATATCGAAGAGGTTACTGCCTATGTTCTCCTCTAGGATTCTGACAGATTCCTGTCTCATGTTGGGGTCTTTTATCCATTTCGAGTTTATCTTTGTGTACAGTGTAAGATAATGGTCGAGTTTCATTCTTCTACATAACGCTGTCCAGTTTTCCCAGCACCATTTATTGAAGAGACTGTCTTTTTTCTATTGTATATTTTCCTGCTTTGTCAAAGATTATTTGAACGGGTTTTGAAGGGGCGGGGGTGGGAGGTTGGGGGAACCAGGTGTGGGTAGTAGGGAGGGCACGTATTGCATGGAGCACTGTGTGTTGTGCAAAAACAATGAATACTGTTTTGCTGAAAAAATAAATTAATTAATTAAAAATAATAAATGAAACTGATTCATCCATAGACTGATCTAGGAAGAAAAAAGAATTCAGAAATTACTGATATCCAAAATAAAAGAATAAATGAAAGAAATAACTAAAATGACAGTTCATATATATACTAAATTCATAAAAATATTATGATTAACTTTGTGGTGATTATGTTTACAACTGAGATGAAGTGTGCACATTCCTTGAAATAAACTAATTAGCAACACTAACTCAAGAAGGAGTGTTTTATTCTTGTTAAGGAATTAAAATCATATTTTAAAACCATTCCAGAAAAGAAACCCCTCAAATCTTAGATCACTTTTCTAGTGAATTCAACAAAGCATTTTAGGAGGAAATACTGGCATTCCCTCATGCCCTTCTGGAAGGAAGAGGGAACACCCCCCAGCTCAATATATGAGTCCACCATTATCCTGGTTCCAAGACCAAACATAGACAGGACAGGAAAACTGCAAACCTACCCCTAATGTGTATGGACTGAAAATACTTAATAAACCCACACATAACACTACTCTAACTGTAAGGAAACATCAGACAAACCCAAATGAAGGTCATTCTACTAAATATCTCAAAATTGTCATGGTCATCAAAAATAGGAAAGGTCTGAACAGCTGTCATACTGTAGAGGAGCTTAAGGAAGATATAATGACTGAATCTAATATTGTACTTGGGATAAGATCTAGAGATAGAAAAAGGACATTAGGTAAAAATCTGGTAATTACAGTCTTCAGTCAATAACAATGTATTAATGCTGGTTCATTAGTTGTGACAATTGTGTTACAGTATTTTAAGATGTTTATAAGGTATACTGGTAGATGGTACTCAGAAACTCTACAAACATTTTGCAACTTTCCTGTATATCTGAATCTATTCTAAAATAAACATTTAAAAAATAAATGTTCATTTTTAAAAATTTTATTTATTTGTTTGACAGAGAGAGTTCACAAGTAGGTAGAGAGGCCGGCAAAGAGAGAGGGGGAAGAAGACACACCCCTGAGCAGAGAACCCGAGATGGGGCTCAATCCCAGGATCCTGGGATCATGACCTGAGCCAAAGGGAGAGGCTTTAACCCACTGAGCCACCCAGGTGCCCCTAAAAGTTTATTTAAAAAAAAATCACTCTAGTTACTATATTAATACTAAAAAAAGGAAGCAGCAAGAACATATGATAATTCCAAAGTTGCAAGAGACGTATTTGTCAAACTTCAACACCCATACCAGACAAACCCTACAAAACTAAAAAGACAATTGCTCAATTTAATACTGGACATCTACAGAAAAACTCTATAGCCAGCTAACATTATACATTATGGTGGAAGATTATTTTCCTGTCCAAACTAAGGAACTAAAAAAGTTAAGTCTCTTCACACTGATTCTATTAAACAATATAGTGGAGGTTCTAGCTAGTACATTAAAGTAAGAAAAGAAAAGGAAAATTGAACAGTTCAGAATGGAAGAAGTAAAACTGACTTTATTCATAAAGGAAATGAATGTGTACATAGAATACTCTGAGAAATCTACATGAAACTAAAAGCGCTTTTTAAAGAAAACTAACAAGTGAATTTAGAAAGATCAAAGATTAAAGGTCAATAAAAAAGTCAGTTGTATTTCTACATATTAGCAATTATCAAATGGAACATGCAATAAAAAGTTTCAATATCAACAAAAAAACATGAACAGCTTATTAGAAAGTTCAGTAAGGAAATATGAAGTTATTGGCAAGAATAGACATATAGAGTGATGGAAGAGAATGGAGTTCAGAAGTAGACCTATACAAATATGGTGAGCTGGTTTTGGACAAAGTTTCCAGAAGGAAGACAGACCCTATTTATCCAATTGGCAAAAGAAACTCTACACAGTCATTGGTATTGCAACAACTGGATATCTGTAAGGATAAACAAGAAACTTCTACCTTTACTTTATGCCATACACAAAAATGAAATCCAATCTATCATAGTCTTAGCACAAAAGAAAACATAGGATACTATATGTGGAACTTTCAAATACTCAAATATTTATTACTTAAGGCACAGACATGTAAGCTATGAAAGAGAAATCTTGTCCAATTGGACTTTATCATAACTAAAAATTTTTATTCCTCAAAAACGAGTACTAAAGAAAATGAAAAGACAGATTTAGAGGAAATATTTTCCCTATATACATCTGACAAAGGACCTATATATTCAGAATATGGAATGAACTCCTATAATTCCCTAGGTTGGCATGTAAAGAAATGCACAAATTTCACTTCACGAAGGAAATGGGCAATGATTTCATGAGATGATGTCCAATATCTTAGTCTTCAGGAAAATGGCAATGAAAACTGCACTGAGATACCACTATGTACCCAATAGAAAGCATATATATTTTTTTAAATTGTCATTCATTTACTAAGTTTTGGCCAAGATGGGGAACAACTGGAGATCTCATGCATTGTTGGTGGGTATGCAAAAATAGTATGAACACCTTAGAATGTTGTCTGACAGTTTATTTTAAAGGTACAGAAACACTTACTATATGATCCGGTAATTTAACTCTGTTGCATTTACCCAAAAGAGTGAAAACAGAAAAGACTTGGATACAAACATTCACTGCAGTTTCCTTCATAATAGCCCTAAAGTGCAAACAACTGAAATGTCTATTGACAGGTGAATGAAGAAGCTAACTGTGGTATATCCACAAATGGCTGCCTGGAAATAAAAAGGAACAAACTTCTGATGCATGTAACATGGAAGAATCTCAGACACATTCTACTGAGCCAAGGGAGACAGAGACGAAAAAGAAAAATTGGACAAAAGAAGGATATTTACACTTGATAAAAAGTAGAACTATCCTGAGCTTTATGGACATCACAATATAGGTTTCAAACTAATCAATTAACAAGAAGAAATTGATATGCCCACAACTGAAGTGGAAAACAACACACAGCTCTCTTAGTGAGGGACAGAAGAAGAGGACACAATATTAGGAAGGGACTGATGATTCACATAACTGGTAATATCCTTTTCAAAACACGTGCCATACTTCTCAATATCTGAGTTTGCAACAAGTCACAAAGAAAGTTATAAATCATATACCATGCAATCATATTCTCTGACATAGGCCAGAAACTTAGATGGTAACATTAAAAATTACAGTAAAAAGTGAAAATAAACCCAAGAACTATAAATGCAAAATACACATTTCAACTTCCCTACTTTATACTAGAGAATACTGAGAGCTAAGTAACTAATTCCATTACACAATGTAATTTTTAGGCTCTTTAAGTTGGAGATAAATGTCACTGAATCATTTCAAAGCCATTCTATAATTTCATTTAAGTGATGGTCTCTCATCTGTCATGTGCAACTACATCGGACAGAATCTAATGGCCACAAAGAGATTATAATAGTAATAATGCAGTTTCATAAATCTAGATTCTAAAAATGTTCTTTATCATATCAGATAGGAAATTCTCAAAATTGAAATGATTATATTGAGGTAATATAAAGTACATTGGGTAAGGTCAAAAAATGTAAGATCATAGAGAAACTGAGGTTTCTGGAGGTGAGGGGGTGGGGGAGTGGAGGGGGTTAGGGGAGTTGGGCGAGCCTGGAGGTGGGTATTAAGGAGGGCACAAATTGCATGGAGCACTGGGTGTGGTGCATAAACAATGAATATACAATGAACATTGGAAACATGAAAAAATAAAATTAAATTAAAATGTTTATATATACATATACATATATACCTACACACACACACACACACACACACACACACACACACACACACACACACACAAATACTTAACTGGGAACCTGGTAAATGGTTAGCATTCAATTTAAATTGTAACTTTCATTGTATTGCTAATACTAACACTTTATCCTATACCATTAAAATTCACCATGTTAAAAATGTGCTCAACTGGCCAATCTGTTAATGTCACCATAATTATCCAGGCTTCGAAAGCTAGAAACTTCATTCTTAATTCCTTCTTTCTTTCATCCACATCTAATTCTCACTCTCTAAATTTTCCCCTTCAACATGCAAGCTGTTCATTAACATTTGATTGAATATTTTTCAACTGTCTCCTACCTGTCTGGACCATCTCTCTTCCCATCAGTTCTTTGAGAGAACTGTCTTTCTAAAAACAAAAATTAAATCACATGATTAACTCTGATTTTCTTAGATTATAGCTCTACTATCAAGAAATCCTGAGTTCTGAGCTGACAAAGGTGATTCCCCATCTGGACTTTGTTTTGCTATCCTCATCACCTGTCATTCCTTCCTATGAACGTTGAGCATTCTAATAGTACACTATGTCACCTGTTCCCTCTGCTGAAAGTCTCCTACTTATCCATCAAACCCTAGCATAGACTATATCACCTCTAGGAGAATTTCCCTCAAGGCCTAAGGCATTTGCTTTGTTGTTGTTTTTTCTACCTGCATGATAGCACTTATAGTCTATTAAAGTAATTTATTTCTGACCTTTTTTTTTTTTTCTTAACTACTTGAAGGCTAGTATTGAGAAACTCTTATCTAGTAAGAGTGCTTTCCTCATGGTGGGCAGTCTTTGAATAAATAAATGACATTTTTGGGGGGAAAATGCTGAGCTGTCAGAAATAAAACATATACATTGTTACAACATCCAAAAGCTTAGTATATGTATTACTTGAACATCTAAGCACACCTGAGAGTCTGACCACTACCTAGGGGCCCCTGAGTCTGTTGGAAGCGAGGTGTGGGGTCAGGAACATCACAGTCACATGCCATCCACCAGAAAAAAGTGCCCAGCGGCTGTCCCTCAGCGTCCAGGTGCAAGGCACATCACCACAGCACCCCTCACCCCCCACCCCCGCCTACCTTCCTTAGCATGTGTTGCCACTCCCTGGCTAATGCCAGGGGCCCTGAGGACTTGGAGGGGAACGTGTTCCCAGACAGTGAGTGCCCAGGGACCTCGGAGGCACCCAAGAGGCCAAGCTCTTGGGGAGGGGTGGTGCCCAAGAATGGCAAAGCCTCAGTGCCTGTCCATGGGCCCTGAATGAAGGGGGATCCTGGACACTGGAGGCAAGCCCTGGCAAATGGAGATGGGGAGGGAGCTTGTGGGTCTGCTCAGAGACCCTCTAGGACTCTAGATGGGAAACCAGGGATCAGGGTGTGACTTCAAGCCTTTGTCCTGTGAGGGCAGGGTAGGCAGGAAGATCAGAGAACTCACACAGCAGGCTATGAGCCTAGAGCCTTAAATACCTGTCACAGCTGGCTCAGGCAAGGCAGTGAAGATTCAGAGGGTTGGCGATTTGGGGCAGGGATTGGAGGGTGGGGCGATGGAGGCAGCAGGGGCAGGGCACGACTCAGCTTCCTCACATTCTTGGTGTCTGGGCCTCCTGCTATCTGAGACAAGCCTGTGAGAGAAGAGGAGCTGCCCCCACTGCCCCCTAGAGTCTTCTTCTGGGGGGACATTGCTTCCATGAAGAAGACTTTCCCACAAATCCCAGCCCAAGAGAAGGCTACACAGTTGTGTCCTGGGGGAGCCCGTGGGTCAGGTGAGGATACGGGGCCCTAGGCTGCTGTCCCTACCAGGTAGGGAGCCGGGCTCCTGGTGCTGAAGGCGCGCCTACCATTGCTGCCATGCACCACCCTATGCTGGACACCACAGGCTGCAAGGGATTGTGGCCATGACCACCAGAGGTCTCTGAGGACCACCCTGCTCAGACGTGCCCCCTCCACGCAGGACATTCCATGCCTGGACCTTCCCCCGTGGCCCTCCTTGGACCATGGTGCTCAGAGGGGCTTCCTAGGACTGTGACGCTGGTAGGCCTGGTTACTTTCTCGTCTTGCAGAGATATATTGGGGACAGGCAACCTACCTACCTTACCAGTTTGTGACTCTAGTAGATAGGCCCAGCCCACAGGAGTGAAGCTAGTGGGGTGGGGGGAGAAAAAATCCCTGTGAAACACTTGTGAAGTTCACAGTCCAGAAGCACAGGCACACTAAAACACAGGACTCATAGTAGAAATATAGAATGTTTTCCCTTTCCAACACCTCACCAGCACATTATTTTTATTAAAGATTTCATTTCTTTTTTTGATAGAGAGAGATCACAAGTAGGCAGAGAGGCAGGCAGAGAGAGAGGAGGAAGCAGGCTCCCACTGAGCAGAGAGTCCAGGCCACGTTTGATCCCAGAACCCTGGGATCATGACCTGAGATGAAGGCAGAGGCATTAACCCACTGAGACACCTAGGTGCCCCTCACCAGCACATTATTAAAGGCCTACTTACTGCAGTTCTTTTACTCAGTACAGCATGTCTAGCTATCAAGACGGAATTATAAAGCATTAAAAAATTGGAAACAAAACAACCTCCACCACACACACACACACACACACACACACACACACAACCTGGAGACACAGAGTTTGTATCACATCCAGACATGGTAGGGGCATTGAATTATCAGCCGGGGAATTTAAAACATCTATGAGTTATACAGGAACAACTCTACTGGATAAAGCAGACAATGCATGAATAGATGGACAATGTAAGCTGAAAGATGGAAATCCTAAGAAAGAACCAAAAGAAATGCTAGAGGCAAACAAAACAAAACAAACAAACAAAAAACAGAAAGGATGTCTTTGATGGGCTCATTAGTAGATTAGGCATGGCTGAGGAAAAACACTCTTAGTTAGAGGATATATTAACAGAATACCTGAAAATCTATAAGGAAAGAGAACAGTGGCTGAAGAAGAATGTAGTTTCTAAGGACTGTGGGACAACTGTAAAAGTGTAACATACACATAATGAGGATACCCATCAGAAAACCCAGTGGGAAGGAGAACAAAAATAGAATGGAACAGAAGAAATGTTTGAAACAATAATCACAGAATTGCCCCGAAATAATGTCAGACATGAAACCACAGATCCATCACCAAGGAAGATAAATACCAACAGACTATACCTAAGTGTATCCTTCTCAAATCACAGAATATAAAAGATGGAGAAAAAATAGAAAACGAAGCCAGAGGAAAAAGACACCTTACTTAAAGCAAAGCCAAGATAATTACATGTGATTTCTCAGGAACCATGCTACCCTGGAGACAGTGCAGTGGAATATTTAAGGTATTGAGAGAAAAGAAAATGCCAACTTAGAATTGTGCACCCTGAAAATATTTTATTAAAAAGTGAAGGAGAAATAAAAATTAAGACAAACAAAAATTAAGGGAATTTCTTGACAAAAGACCTGCCTTACAAGAAATGTTAAAAGAAATTCTTTAGACAGAAAGAATATAATGCAGATCAGAAACTCAGAGCTACATAGAGAAAGGAAAAAAAAATTAAACAGAAGAAGTGAAGATAAAATAAAATCTTTTTACTTATTTTTAACTAATCTGGCATAACAGTTTGTTAAAAAAATAATAGTAGTGACGTACACAGTTATGTATGCCTATGCATATGCCATAAGCATATATATATTCATATATGCATATCCACACACAAATACAGTTAATATTAACATTAATGGTGAGAAACTCAGAGGTCCCACTAAGATCACATGAAAGAAAAGTATGTACCATCTCACCACATGTTTTCAACATTATACTGGAAGTTTTGCTAATGCGTTCAGGCAGAAAAGAAAAAAGGTAGAAACTAGAAACACAGTAACATTTCCATTACCATCCAAAGAAAAATGAAATACTTAGGTATATGCAGCCACTCTGGAGAACAGTGTGGAGATTCCTCAAGAAATTAAAAATAGAGCTTCCCTATGACCCTGCAATTGCACTGCTGGGTATTTATACCAAAGATACAGATGTAGTGAAAAGAAGAGCCATCTGTACCCCAATGTTCATAGCAGCAATGTCTACGGTCGCCAAACTGTGGAAAGAACCAAGATGCCCTTCAATGGATGAATGAATAAGGAAGATGTGGTACATATACACGAGGGAGTATTATGCCTCCAGCAGAAAGGATGAATACCCAACTTTTGTAGCAACATGGATGGGACTGGAAGAGATTATGCTGAGTGAAATAAGTCAAGCAGAGATAGTCAAGTATCATATGGTTTCACTTATTTGTGGAGCATAACAAAGAACATGGAGGACATGGGGAGATGGAGAGGAGAAGGGAGTTGTGGGAAACTGGAAGGGGAGATGAACCATGAGAGACTATGGATTCTGAAAAGCAACCCGAGGGTTTTGAAGGGGCGGGGGGTGGGAGGTTGGGGAACCAGGTGGAGGGTAACAGAGAAGGCATATATAGCATGGAGCACTGGGTGTGGTGCAAAAACAATGAGTACTCTTAAGCTGAAAATAAATAAAGTAATTAAAAAAAGAAAAAAGAAAAAAAAGAAATAAAATGACATACATAGTAGAATTCTAACATTATATATACACACACACAAGATCCATATGAGGAAAACTGTAAAATTTTGATAAGTGATATTAAAGTGGAGCTAACCAAATGAAGTGATATTCCTTATTAGTTTATAGGAAGACTTAATATTGTCAAGGTGTCAATTATCCCCAAATTTATCTATGGATTCAGTACAATCCCAATCAAAATCCCAGCAAGTTATTTTATGAATTTTGATAAACTTATTCTAAAGTTTACACAGAGAGGCAAAAGAACCAGAAGACCCAACACAATACCGAAGGTGAAGAATAAAGTTGGAGGACTGATGTTACCTGATTTCAAGACTTACTGTAAAGATTCAGTAATCAAGAGACAGTAATTTTGATAAATAAAAATACATTGATGGGACAGAATACAGATCCCAGAAATAGACCCTCATGAATACAGCAAACTGATCTTTGATCAAATTGCAAAGGCAATATACTGGAGCAAAGATAGTTTCTTTAGTAACAGTGTTGGAACAACTAGACTGCCTCTGGCCCCCACCAAAGAAAAAAAATCTAGACACAGAGCTTACAACCTGAGCTGAAACCAAGAGTCAGACACTCAGCTGACCGAGCCACCCAGGCATCCCTGAAATTAATTACGTATATGGTATAAGATGGAAGAACTGAGGGTAATTTAAATATATATATAGATATAGATATAGATAGATATAGATACAGATATAGATATAGATATATAGATATCTATATCTCTATAGATACATATAGATAGATAGATATCTAGATCTATATATAGACATATCTAGATCTATCTATATATATATCCAAGTGTGTGAAAAATTTCCCTCTTTTTAACTACTTTTTAACTCTTTTTTAATATTGTCGCTTAAATCAATTAGTATGTGTATGTGACCCTATTTCTTCATTCTTTAATTGGTTACATTGATTTATGTCTCCATCTTTATGTCAACAGAACACTCTCTTGATTACTCTGCCTTTATAGGAAGTTTTAAAGTCTTATGGATAAATTTTTCATTCTGACTAATTCCAAGATTAGTGTTTCCAAAAAAACAAAAAAAAGATTTGTTTATATATGTGAGGGAAAGAGAGAGAGAGAGAGAGAATGCAAGTAGGAGGAAGAATAGCAGGGAGGAACGCTCCCATTGAGTGGGGAGTCCAACACAGGATGCAGTCCTGTGAATCATGAGATCATGATGCAAGCTGAAACCAAGATTTGGAGGCCTAAGAAACTGAGCCACCCAGGTGCCCAATTTTCAAGATTGTATTAGCTATTCAAAAGTCTTTTGAATTTCCTCAAAATTTGAGAATTAGCTTTTAATTTTCGAACAAACCAATAACCTTTCCTTTGATTTTAATTAAGACTGCATCGGACATATAGATCAATTAAGGAGTTTAGAATTGATCTTTTCATAGTCTCTATTATTTCCAACCATGAACATGGTGTATCTTTACCTTTATTTAGTTCTTATTTAATTTTTCCTAGAACATTTAGCACTTTTTTTTAAAATTCAGGATAGCTAGGATCATAGTATTATATTAGTTTCAGGTGTACAATATAGTGAATTAACATCTTTAAAGAGTTATATATTTCTTTGACAGAGACAGAGGCAAAGAGAGTGCAGGGGGGAGGATCAAAAACAACAGTAAAAAACAATCAAAAAAAGTTCCCAACTCATTTTATAATATTAAATGACCTTTACAATCATAATAACCAAATCTGGACAAAGAGAATAAATTAAATAAAATACCAAAGAAAGAGATTGAATGAATAAAATACCAATCCACTTTCTTTCCCCTTTAGAAAATTAGAGTTCTATTTACCTTTACTTCTTCTATCTGCTAAGATCCATCTCTACTTTAGAGTTCACTAGTATTGATACAATGATTTTGCCTGCAAGATTTCTGAGTCCCCTGGTTTTAGTCCCCTGGGGAACTTGAACTCACTGGGAATGGCCGATGATTTCTTACATTTTATTCACTCCTTTTCAATACGGAGATAATTTTGCCTGAAAAGGAAGAAGTAAAACAGGAATTGCACTCTATTTTTTCATTTGTTATCCATTAACATTTCACCATCATTCTTAAGTTAATGTCTGAAATTATTATTATTAAAAGTAGTATTTAGTATTATTATTAATAACCCATAACTTAATAAATTCCAATGCGTGATCACATACTGGGCACGGAGTACTTATTGCAATTAAACAAAGAATTATCCTGGATATAACTTGTACCAAAACCAAAGAGGGGAGATGCTTTCACTCATTTATTCAACAACTATTTATTGATTATCTGTTCCATGTCAGGAATTATGCTAAGCACTATGGACAAAAAGTTATGTGGTCCTGACCTAGAAGAGCTCACAATTTAGGAGGTAGGAAGGGGTGGGATGCGGAGTTGGAGAAATGGGATAATCACTAGGCATTTTAAAACTAGAAAAGAAAATTGTGATTGTCAGGAGGCAGAATGAACCATAAAAAAGAGTTTATGTTCCTTCATTGTAGACCAGGGAGTACTGTACAGAGAATATATCTTAATTTTAACAAAACACCCTGGTTCCTTCTTACCTAACATGGCTCCTCAGTGAAATATTCTGGTGAGCAAAACTGAAAAACATGGATTGACTGATAGCACAGGGAGGTAAAATTTAGAGTTGGTTCCATTTCAAAAGGGTAACTAATAACTAGGTATTTACATGAAAGGGTGTCTTTCATGGTGCTATGAGTTCCTGTTCATGACTGTCCTCTTCAGTAAACCTAGAAAAGATGTAGAAGGGATGCTTGTTGAATCTACAGAAGTGGCAAACCTTGTTGGGGGGAGCTAGGGTCCACAAGGACACTTAGATTACAAACCATCCTGAAAAGTTAAAAAAATGTGCTTAAAGCAGATGAGATATAATGCAGTTATATATATATATATATAAATTTGATTACATGTTATACCAATAAACAGTGGTTCCTAGGACAAAATCTTTACATTTTAGTTGACCACAAGTTGAATTTTAGCCCGTGGTTTGATATAGCTTATAAAAAGTGAAGGCATTTGTATGCTCTGCTAGAAAAGTATATCATGAAGATATGCTTGTACAAGCTCCTCACTTATAAAATACCAAGCTATATTAAAATGATTTGCTTAGTGTTTTTCCATTAGACTATGAAATATTTGAACATAGGGACTATAAATTCTTTTTTTTTTATATATTTTTTATATTTTATATATATATATATTTTTTTTTATATATTCCCAGGATTTAGCTCAACTCTTGGAATATAGCAAATATTCAGGAAATAGCTGTTGAATGACTAAAGAATAATTATGTGTAGAGGCTTCCCGGAGCATTTTAATGCAATTCACTTACTTTTTTCTCCCAAAAACCTATTGAAGAAAGTTTTTATTTTTAATTTCCATTATATAGAGGAGGAACCTGAGGCCTCAGTATGTGGTTTATGAAATAAGGGGCACAGAAAAGCAATATACCAAAACTTTCAAAATCTCAGTATAGAAAGTACTTCCAAACTTTCCTTTCAAGGTTTTTTTTTTTTTTTTCAAGAAACAACTTGTCCAAGGTCACATGCTTATGAGTGGTAGAGCTGAGAGTTATGTAGTGTCTACATAATAGTATGCCTCAGGACTACATAGCTTAAAGCATAGTAAGCTCCAAGGGTTAATGGAGATACTTGCCATTCTCCCCTCCCTCTTTCTTTCCTTCCATTTCCTTACCCTTTTATCAAAAATGAAACAAAAAGATTTAAGTCGGCATAAAAAATAGAAATGTAACAAATGGGAAAAATTAAAAAAGGGCAAATCCCAACTAAAAGGAAAGAATGGTAGGTAAATAAGTTGGAGCCATCGTAAGTCTATGGCACAAAACACATATAATGAGGTCCTATCCCCATGAACTTCTTTGTGACTATCTATCTTTCTGGATCCCTTCTTTTACCTTCTATTGCATTTCTTGCGACTTGATGCATTTGGCACTTAATGATGGACTTCTAACAATTTTATGGGTACAACTTTTTACTCCTCAGCAAGCTTGTATATGTCTAGACATAAGGACTTGGTGATATTAAGGTTAATATTCATTTGACCCCTTATATAATGCTATATTCCTAGTAGATTCTTTACAAGTAACCACTGCATTGAGAGAATTTTCAATTATTGGGATTAATACCTACTTCTGGACTTTTCTCACACCCTTTTTTCCTTTCTTTCTCTTTTTCTTTCTGGAGCACAATGCAGAATTAACTGTTCATCCCCAGTGGGTATAAACGTGGCTTATATTTTTCCTATGCTCAAGAGCATAATTGATATGAGGCAGGCAAAGGTCCAACTAATGGAGCACTGGAGAGGAGTTTCTGGGGATGGGAGGATGGTTCCCCCCAAACACAATGACTCAATTATGACATTCCTGACAGCTGGACTTAGGAGCTGGCTCCAGAATATGAATCCAAGTTTCCAAATTCCTTGCATTAAAAGACATGGACAGAGGCAACTGAAGCTGGCTGCATTTTTATTGTTAGAAGAATAGCTTCATGTGGCATATTCTTTTGAAGTTGTCAAATATTCTATCCAATACATTATCTCCTAATCCACCTGTCAGAAATAAAGGGTGGATATCTTTCTTAAAAATGTGTAATATAAAAATAAGTATTAAGGGGAAGATACAAATTCACTTATCACTTCTAAAGTCATTTCTAATCTTTCTTTTCCTACCCATTGGAGTTCAGTTTTCTTAAAGAGATAACACCCTGGGCCCAGAAGTAGAGAAATAAGTTTTGGCAAATAGAATCATTGAAAGAATCTTCTTGGGGGACATCTAGGTAAGAAGACCATTACTGGTATCAGAAACATGGCTCAAATGTTTGAATTTGACTGTATACCCTCAGCCTGTCCAGAAGGCCATGAGAGACACAATTCCTCCAATCTTGCGGTTTACTGCTTCAGCTGTATCCTAAACTCTGACTAGAATCTACTCCAGATTCACACTTACGCAAGCTATCCTGCTTTGCTCAATCTAGATATTCCCAGTAGGAAGTGGTAGCTGATGGGCAAATAGGGCATTAAATTCAGTTCAACATTTTATTTATCGAGCCCCTAATAATACAAATTCCATGAATGTGCAAATCTATGTGAATGAAGTAAGGTCAAGACTGGACATACAATGTCATTAAGGTATTCCTGCCTTTAAAGAGCTCCCAATTTAATGAGATACACTTACATAAAACTATGTATAAGGGCAGGGCTGTGGGGTGTCTAATAAGAGAAAGTAAAAAAAAGAAATGAAATCTTGCCATTTGCGACGACGTGGATGGAACTAGAGCGTATCATGCTTAGTGAAATAAGTCAATCGGAGAAAGACAACTATCATATGATCTCCCTGATGTGAGGACATGGAGAAGCAACATGGGGGGGTAGGGGGATAGGAGAAGAATAAATGAAACAAGATGGGATTGGGAGGGAGACAAACCATAAATGACTCTTAATCTCACAAAACAAACTGGGGGTTGCTGGGGGGAGGTGGGATTGGGAGAGGGGAAGCGGGCTATGGACATTGGGGAGGGGAGGTGAACCATAAGAGACTATGGACTCTGAAAAACAACCTGAGGGTTTTGAAGGGTCAGGGGTGGGAGGTTGGGGGAACAGGTGGTGGGTAATGGGGAGGGCATGTTTTGCATGGAGCACTGGGTGTTGTGCAAAAAGAATGAATACTGTTACGCTGAAAAAATAAATAAAATGGAAAAAAAAAGGGGATTGTAAGGTCACAGAGGAAAATATCATATTGATCAAAATTGGCAAGAGTGGACATCCTTTTCATGTTCCTGATCTCAAAGGAAAGACTGTCAGCTTTTCCCCATTGCGAATGATTATTTGCTATGGGTTTTTCATAGACAGATTTTATGAAGTTGAGGAATGGTCCCTTTATTTCTGTACTTTGATGCGTTTTAATCAGGAATGAATGCTGAAAACCTCCAGATTCTTCCTATGAAGCCCACATTATCCTGATCTGCAACCAGGCAAAGATGCCATCCAAAACGAGAATTTCAGACCAATAGTCCTGATGAAATGAAGGCTACAGTTCTCAACAAGATCCTAGCTAATAGGATCAAAGAGCACAGAAAAACATTATCCACCATGAACACGTGGGATTTTTCCCTGGGACACAAGGGTGGGTCGACATTCACAAATCAATCAATGTGTTAGAACAAATCAATAAGAAAGAGAGAAGAAACACAAGGTCTTCTGAATTGAGACAGCAAGTGCATTTGAAAAGATCCATTTGTATTCTTTAGTGCTTTACTTTTTTTCTTTTTAAACTTTTTATTATTTTTGATGTTTATTTTTACATATAAGTTATGTACATGTATATCTTTTTCTAGTCCTTTTCATTAAATTGTTTTATATTTCTAAGATTTTCTTTTTTTCTTTCTTTCTTTTTCTTTTTCTCCTTATTTTGGCATCTAGTTTCTTTTCATGAACAGTCCAAAACACGTACTGGGTCCAGTTTTTGTATTCTTTTGTTGTTTATTTTGGTTTCCATTTTTTGTTATTCCTGTTTTTTCTGCTCTGTCTGTCATGGCTGATTTTGCTTTCATAATTATTTTCTGGGCGAAATGAGGAGATGGAGAAATTCACCCCAAAAGAATGTCCAGGGGGCAGTCCCCACTCCCAGGGATTGCATCAATATGGATATAAGTAAGATCTCTGCACTAGAATTAAAACCAATGATTAGGAAGATAGTAACTGGGCTTGAAACAAGCATAGAAGGCCCAAGAGAAACCCTCACTATAGACATAAAAGAACTAATATCTACTCAGGTCCGCTTTAAAAATGCTATTACTGAGATATAGTTCAAGTGGAGGCTATACAAAGGGGATGAATGAGGGAGAAGTATGAATCAGTGATTATAGAAGATCAAAGGATGGATCAAAATGCTGAAAAAATGAGAGAAACAAAGCTACTGGGTCACGAAGGGAGACTTCGAGTGCTTGGGAATTCCATAAACTGAAATGATATCCTTATTATTAAAGGGGTCCCAGAAGATGAGGGTCAGGAGAAAAGAGCAGAAGGTTTATTTCAACAAATTGTAGTGAGTTGAGAAACTCCCAAATATGGGGAAGGAAACAAGTCCAGGAGGCACAGAGAATACCCCTCAAAATCAGTAAAAATATGTCAACGTATAAAAATATAATCCTGAAGTGTGAAATTCAAAGGCAACCAGAAAATCCTGAAAGAAACTTGGGCCAAGAGTTTCTTCACCCCTAAGGGTAGGTGCATGAGGCTGGCAGCAGACCTGTCCACAGAGACTTACCAGGCTAGAAAGGACAGGTTGGGTATAGGCAATGTACTAAATGGAGGAAAAGAATATGCAGCCACAAATAAGTGTATACCCCAAGGCTATCTTTCAAAGTGAAAGGAGGGGTAGAGAGCATCTAGGACAAACAAAAATGAAAGGAATTTCTGAATAATAAACCCTCACTGCAAGAAGCAATAAGGCGATCCTTTGAGTCAAGAGAGAGGGAGCCATATCAAAAGAGAGAGAGAGAGAGAGAGAGAACACAGACGAGGTACAGAAACAGTGACATTACACATTCTAAAAGGCACTAACTTCATATCTTTTAATAATTACTCAGAATGTAAATAGACAAAATGCAACTACTGAAAGACATAGGGTGTCAGAATGGAATGAAACAAACCAAAATGAAACAAGAAGACCCACTGAGAGATGCCTGGGTGGCTTAGGTGGCTATACCTTCTGCCTTAAGCTCAGGACATGATCCCCAGATCCTGGGATCGAGCCTCAGGTTGGGCTCTCTGCTGGGCACGAGGCCTGTTTCCCCAAACCCCCTCTCTTTCTCTGCCTGCCTCTCTGCCTACTTGTGATCTATGTCTGGCAAATAAATACATAAAAACTTTACAAAAAAGGGAAGAAGACCCATTGATATGGTCTGCACAAGAGACTCATTTTAGACAAAAGACACTTCCAGATTCAACATGAGAGTTGAGGAACTATTTATAATGGTAGTGGACATCAAGAGACCGCTGGAGTAGTCACCCATAAAGCCAAAACTGTAGTGAGAGTTAGAGGAAGACCCTCTATAAAAATAAAGGTTTCTATGAAATAAGAAGATGTTTCAATTGCCATTGCTGATGCCCCTATCTTTAAAGAAACCAAAATATAAACTGATTAATCACTAAATTAAAGGCACACATTGATAGTAATTCAAGGATAGTGGGGTACTTTAACACCCCACTCACAGCAAGGAACATGTTGTCTAAGCAGATCACCAAGGCAACAAAGGGCTTTAAGTGACACATTGGACCTGATGAACTTCAAAGAGATGTCCAGAGCATTTCACCCTAAAGCAAAGGAGTATACCTCTTTCTCGAGTGCACAAGGAATGTTCTCCAGAATAGATCATGTGCCACGTCAAAAATCAGTTCAACTCTGGTTCACAAAGATTGAATTCATACCCATGCATTTTTCAGACAACATGGCATAGATACCTGAAGTCAACCAAAAGGAAACATGTAGAAAGGCCACAAATACATGGAAGCCAAAGAACGTCTTACCAAAGAGTGAATGGGAGAACCAGGAAATTAAGAAGACTATTTGAAATACTTGGAAGGAAAGGAAAAGTAAAACCACGACAGTGCAAAAGCTTTTGGGTGCAGCAAAGTGTGTCTTAAGAGGGAAGTATACAGCAAGACAGGCCTTCTTTTAGAAACAAAACAAGTCTGAAATACACAATGTAACATAAAGGAGCAGGAAAAATGACAGCAAAGAAAGCCAAAATCCAGCAGGTGGAGAGAAATGATAAAGATGAAAGCACTAGGGCGCCTGGGTGGCTCAGTGGGTTAAGCCGATGCCTTCGGCTCAGGTCATGATCTCGGGGTCCTGGGATCGAGTCCCGCATCGGGCTCTCTGCTTAGCAGGGAGCCTGCTTCCCTCTCTCTCTCTCTCTCTCTCTCTGCCTGCCTCTCTATCTACTTGTGATCTCTCTCTGTCAAATAAATAAATAAAATCTTTAAAAAAAAAAAGATGAAAGCACTAGGGGCACCTGGGTGGCTCAGTGGGTTAAAGCCTCTTGGCTCAGGTCATGATCCCAGGGTCCTGGGATGGAGCTCCACGTCGGGCTCTCTGCTTGGCAGGGGGCCTGCTTCCTCCTCTCTCTCTGCCTGCCTCTCTGCCTGCTTGTGATCTCTGTCTGTCAAATAAATAAGTAAATCTTAAAAAAAAAAGATTATAGTACTACACAACATACAGAAGTTAGAAATATAGATCACTGAAACAACGAGCTGGTTCCTTGAAAGAACTAACAAGATTGAGAAACCATAATCAGGAATGGAGGAAA
This sequence comes from Meles meles, assembly GCF_922984935.1. Lineage (NCBI taxonomy): Eukaryota > Metazoa > Chordata > Mammalia > Carnivora > Mustelidae > Meles > Meles meles. Next base: position 437,761 of record NW_025721150.1, read on the forward strand.
AGAGATCACAACCAACCCCAAAGAAATAGAAAAAAATGTAAGGGAATATGATGATCAATTTTGTGCCAACACACCTTCCAAAGTCATTTGAAGAGGCCAGCATAACCTGGGTCCCCAATGCAGATGAATACTCCACCAGAAAGGAGCATTATAGGCCAATATGCCTGATGAATATGGGTGTAGAACTTCTCACAAAGATACTAGCCAAGATGATCCAAGAGTACATTAGAAGGATTCTTCAACAGGATCAAGGGGGGCTAATTCCTGCATTTCTGCAGAAGTGTTTCAATATCTGCAAGCCGATCCACGTGATACACCACATTAACATAAGAAAGAACAACCATATGATCCTCTCCACAGATGCTGAAATGGCACATGAAAAAAACACACACCATCTTTCTTGAAAAGATCCCACTGTGTGTCGGACTAGAGGGAAAACACCTCAATATCCTATGTCACAGAGGAAAGGCTGAGAGGGGATATCATTTTCAATGAGAAAACACTTGGAACTTTTCCACTAAGGTCAGGAACACAAAGGGACTGTCCACTCTCAACACTGCTGTTCCACATTGTACCGGAAATCCTATCATCAACAATCAGACAACAAAAGGAAATAAGAGGCAACCAAATCAGCAATGATGGAATTAACATATTTACATTTTTATCCTCATGAGAAGACATGATGCTGCATGTAGAACACCAAAAAGGAGGCGCCTGGGTGGCTCAATGGTTAAGCCTCTGCCTTTGGATCAGGTCATGATCCCAGGGTCCTGGGATCGAGCCCCACATCGGGCTCTCTCCTCAGCAGGGAACCTGCTTCCACCCCCCCGCCTGCCTCTCTGCCCACTTGTGATCTCTGTCTGGCCCTAAAAGCACACTGCATAAAAGAAAACATTTGTTAGACAGGACTTTACCAATATCAAAAACTTTTATGCTACTAAGAACTTTGTTCTTATTAGGGTCACAAAAATACAAGTTATAGACCAGGTGAACATATTGGCAAACCACATATCTGACAAAGAATTTCTATGGAGTGCATGTAAAGAACTCTCAGTGTTTAATAGGAAAAAAACAAACTATCTAAACAGAAAATGGACAGAAATATGTGGACAGCCATTATATCAAAAAGAACATGCAGATATCACATAAAGCTAAGGGAAAAAAAAATGTTCAACCTCTTTAGCCATGAGAAAAATGCCACTGAAAACCTGACGGACTTACCAGTACTACCCGCCTTTTAGGTTAGCTGGCTAATATAAAACACAGTACAAATATCAAATGTTGGAAAGAGCCAGCTCTCCTACACTGAAGGTGGAAAGGTCAATGGAAGAGCCGTTCTGGTAAGAACATGTGATGGGTTCTAAAGAAACAAAACCTAAACCATGTAACCTAGCAAGCACTTTCCTGAACCCAGAGAATGAAAATTTGAGATGCCATGAAACACAGTGCACAATGTTTCACTTCAGATTCATTTGTAACTGCTGAAAAGAATGGAAGCAGCCAAAATGAGTGAAGATTGCCTTTGTGAAGGGAGCTTCTGAAATACCTGTGGCTTCTGGTCATCTAGAAATCTACCTCTCTACCTCCCTCATCCTATATGTAGTAGTGCTCTACATGTCAGCACATCCCTAAGCCTAGTAGTGCCACCCTGGCTCACGGGAGTTGGAAATGTCCCTGAAGGCCCCAGAACCATAAGGTGTGGCTGTCAAGCAACAGTGAAGGAGGCAGGGTGGGTCTGGTGCTGGCCTGTGACTTGGCAGATGCTGTCCTGTGATTTCCTGTAGCCCATAGGGGCAGCGAAGGTTGGTTATGGGACAGAGTGATCTCATGAACTACCTTCCCAAAGGTGATATTTTGCCTTTGGGGAGAAAAGGCCAGGAAAAGGACCCAGCTCACTGTCTACCACCCAATCTTCCCTCCCTCCTCTAGACTGCCTCTGTTCCTGCCCTTGTAGATCCCCTCCCCAAACCTGCCTTCTCCTGCCTCCTGCTCACACAATCACCTCCTACAAAAGCTACCCTCATTTTCCATATGAAGGAAGAGGGACTGAAGAGGTGAGCAGCTCTGGGGTGACAGCCCACCCAGGGGCCTGATGTTTGTGGAACCATTGGTTCAGTGAGCATGATCTGAGCAGCTAATCACAGGAGTTTCTGAGGGCTAGCATCACATAAGCAACCCATACCTGCCTTACATTTAAGTGATCTGGACTCAACTAGCATCCACCCAGGCTCCTGGAAGCAACCCCTCCAATCAGCCCAGACATCATCCATCTTATGATTGCAAGTCTCCCACTTTCCAAGTTCCCTTGAAGTTCAATATAGCCCCAAAGGAAACTTCCTCATGGTTCCCTTCTGTGTATGCCCAGTTGCTATGAGCACACTGTCATTACGGAGGTCAGCCCAGGAGACACAGCTCTAGGCATTTCCCCTAAATCTCAGTTGGTGTCAAATGTAAATGGAGATTACTGCTAGTTGCACCCCACCTGCATTCCCACTCCACATCCCTGGAGCTAAGATGGAGCATAGCCCAGGAGGAGTCAGCCAGGAATCTCACCTTCCAACTCCATTCTGACACCCAATGTCCAATTTATCAGAAGATCAGCACTGACTCTCTGGAGTGGCCCCATTCCTCATACCCAAGCAGACCCTAGAGTCTCCAAGGTGCCCCTGTTCCCACCTCTGTCCCACTGCGCCTTACTCTGGGCAAACCTAAAGCACCCAAAGTGAATCCCACATGTCCCCCCAATTCCTGCAGTGCCTTTTGGTCAGAAAGGAGCCCACCAGCCTGGCCACCATTCTGCCTCCTGCTCTGACCCCAAACCCATTCACCCAGAGACAGGGCATCGTCCCCCACCTCTGGAGTCACTCTACCCTTCCTGCCTGGTCTTGTCACACTTGTTCTTCCAAGGACTGCATCATAGACGAATCTGTCCCCAACCAACAGCTGTTTTCCTGGCAACAATCTGAAGCCATAACATCAGGGGCCAACCTCCCACTTAGCAAAAATCTGACAAAAATGGTCTCTGCCAATGCTTTAGGCAGAAATACCTGTGAACAGACACACAGATTCTCTATTCCTTCCGATCAGAATGCTGCTGAACTTAGGTCCTCTGCTTTGCTTCTAGAGTTCAGTGTGTCTGAACGTGTTGATGAAGACAGGCAGGTTGTGCTCAATGTCAACTCTGCATCCTTAATCGACATATCCTCAGAGCCATGGACACCCCAACCTCAGAAGAATGCAATGGATCATAAGGGATAGTAGTGACTGTAAGACAGGCTGCCCTTTATAATCACCCAGGGTTTGCTTTCTGTAAACCAGTTATTTAGAAATCATCAATTTTGGTTGTTTTTCTTTTAAACTTTTTTTTTATTTTAAACGGTTTATTTGCCTAATATTTAAATTCACACATACCATCAATTGGGGAGATGAACACCTATTTTCCAACTCCCCTTCAATGCCATAGTGGGTAGGTGCACAAACACTAACCCTTGGGCAATGCGCGTAAGGCAGAAACATCGAGGAAGACCTTCATTTGAATAAAGAAGCTCTCCACCTCATGGAGCTGAGCCAGCGTCTCAGTGCACTGCTTGGCTTCTTGCCTTAAGGCCTGCACTTCTCCCTTGAGGATGGAACACTGCTCCTTCAACTGGAGGATTTCTGCCAATGACTCCACATAGTTCAGTGCCTGGGTCTCCTGCACTACTTCCTCCCATTGCCCCTCTTCATTTCCTGCCATGAATTCGAAAACAAAGTGTTGAAACCACTGGCATAGTTTTCTCATCAGGAGGAGACCTCCCCACAAAATGAATAATGCAGCGATAGCCGGCCACAAGGACCTTAGGCTGAAGGACGTTGAAAGTGAGAAGAGACTCAAATGCTCCCTTCCCTGCAGAGGTGAAAAGCATGCAGTCGTAGATTTGGGGGTCAAGTTGGTGTGCCAGTGGCTTCTTAGTCCCGTGCTGTCCGGGGATGGAGGGCTCATGGTTTGGAGGCTCCTAGGTCTCCATGGCTGCATTGGACAAATCGGCGCAATGCTGATCAGGTTTGCAGGTCTCCTAATCTGCCGCCAGCTGGAAAGCCCAGTGTTTGAGTGCCCTGTCCTCTGGGGAGGAGGAAAGTTCTGTGTCCATAGAAACATGCTGAACTCGCTGTCCTGGTGCGTTCTTGACCTAGTGCAGAACTCTTTTGTTGGTCTCCAGGTCCAAGGGCACGTGGTGAGCCTGCTATCCAGGTGCCTGCTTGGCCTAGTACAGACCTGATTTTGTGGTTTCCATGTCCATGGGCCCAGGGTGAGCCAGGTGTAAAGCTGCCTCCTTGGCTGGTCACAGAAGTGGATTGTCGCTCTCCAGGTTGAAGGGCACCAGGCATAATGACAGACAAAATGCCTGCTTATCCCATTAGACAGCACAGTTCTTGTTTTCCAGGTCCAATGACACATGGGAAGCCTGTTGCCAAGGTGGCCACTTGGCCAAGCCAAGAGCTGAGTTGCTGGTCTCCCAGTCCAGGGGTACAGGGTGAGCCTCCTATCTAGGTGTCTGCTTGTCCTAGCCCAGATCTCATTGCTTTGGCTCAAGGTCCAAGGGCATGCATTTAGCCCACTATCCTGGTGCCTGCATAAGCCACCAGACAGCTCCATTTTTGGTCTCCAGGTCCAAGGGCACTCGGTGAACCTTTTGTCAAGGTGCCCCCTTGGCCAAACAAAGAGCTGAGTTGTTGGTCTCAGGGTTCTAGGGCACATGGTAAGCCACATGTCTAGGGGTCTGCTTGGCTTAGCCCAGAGGTCCTTTGTTGGTCTCCATGTCCATGGACACATAGTGAGCCAGCTGTCCAGGTGCATGCTTGGCCTAGTAGAGACCTGATGTTGTGGTTTCCAGGTCCATGGACCCATGGTGATCCAGCTTTGAAGTAGCCTGCTTGGCTTATCATGGAGCTGCATTGTTGGTCTCCAGGTCCAGCATATGGTGAGCCCACTGTCCTGGTGCCTGCTTGGCCAAGCAATGAGATGCGTTGTTGATTGACAGGTCCAAGGGCACATGGTGAGCCCACTGTCCTGGTGCCAGCTTGGCCAAGCAATGAGATGTGTTGTTGGTTGCCAGGTCCAAGGACACATGGTGAGCCTCAAGTCCAGTTGTCTGCTAGGTCTAGCCATGAGCTCTTTTCTTGGGCTCAGTATCCAAGGGCCCATGGTGAGCCAACTCTCAAGGTGCCTGCTGGGCTTACCCGATAGCTCACTTGTTGGTCTCCATGTCCATGGGCACATAGTGAGCCAGATGTCCAGGTGCATGCTTGGCCTAGTAGAGACCTGATGTTGTGGTTTCCAGGTCCATGGGCCCATGGTGATCCAGCTTTGAAGTAGCCTACTTGGCTTATCATGGAGCTGCATTGCTGGTCTCCAGGTCCAAGGGCACATGGTGAGCCCTTTGTCCTGGTGCCTGCTTGGCCAAGCAATGAGATGCATTGTTGGTTGCCAGGTCCAAGGGCACATGGTGAGCATCAAGTCCAGTTGTCTGCTTGGCCTAGCTGAGAGCTCTTTTCTTGGGCTCAGTATCCAAGGGCCCATGGTGAGCCAACTCTCAAGCTGCCTGCAGGGCTTACCAGACAGCTCACTTGTTGGTCTCCATGTCCATGGGCACATAGTGAGCCAGCTGTCCAGGTGCATGCCTGGCCCAGTAGAGACCTGATGTTGTGGTTTCCAGGTCCATGGGCCCATGGTGATCCAGCTTTGAAGTAGCCTGCTTGGCTTATCATGGAGCTGCATTGTTGGTCTCCAGGTCCAAAGGCACATGGTGAGCCCACTGTCCTGGTGCCTGCTTGGCCAAGCAATGAGATGTGTTTTTGGTTGCCAGGTCCAAGGGCACATGGTGAGCCCATTGTCATGGTGCCTGCTTGGCCAAGCAATGAGAGGTGTTGTTGGTTGCCAGATCCAAGGGCACATGGTGAGCCTCAAGTCCAGTTGTCTGCTTGGCCTACCCAAGAGCTCTTTTCTTGGGCTCAGTATCCAAGGTCCCATGGTGATCCCACTCTCAAGCTGCCTGCTGGGCTTACCAGACAGCTCACTTGCTGGTCTCCAGGTCCATGGGCACATGGTGAGCCTGCTGTCAAGTTGCCTGTGTGGCCATACAAAGAGCTGATATGTTGGTCTCAAGGACAAAGAACACATGTTGAGCCCAGTGTCAAGGTGTCTCCTCAGTCTATCAGACTGCTGAGCTGTGGCTCTCCAAGTCGATGGGCACATAGTGAACCCACTGTCATGGTGCTTGCTTGACCAAGCAAAGAGCTGAGTTGTTGCTGTCCAGGGCCAAGCGTACATGGGGAGCCCACTGACAAGGTGCCTACTTAGCTTGTCAGTCAGCTCAGTTGTTGGTCTCCTGGTCCAAGAGCACCTGGTCAGTGGGCTGTCCAGGTGCCTGCTTGGCCTAGGGGAGAGCTGATTTTTTGTACACTGGGTACAAAGGCCCATGGTCATGCTTCTGTTGAGTGGAGTTGCTTTCCCGATACAGTGCTGGGATGCAGGAATCATGGTTTCATGGCTCTTGGCAAACCTGTTCTCGGGGCTTACTTGCCTTGTGCTACATTGGGCTGGCCAACTTGAGGTATGGAGGCTCCTTGTCCACCAAGTGTCTGTGTGACTCATCGGCCCAGTTTCAAATGGGATCAGAAGCCTCCCAGTCTCTGGGATCTTGGCAGGTGCTCTGTTCTGAGGCCTGACTTTTTCTTTCTTAGGCTGTGTTTGATGGTCTGTAGGCTCCAGGTTAGCCAGGTTTCTGGGGAATTATTTTGTCCACTGATGATTTGTTTCAGACAGTCCATGGATGGAGGGTCACTGTTGCAATGACTAACACTGCATACAGAGATGTGGTGATTCCTTTTCCCAGTACCTACTTGTTTCATAAAATTCTCTCTCTGCCTGGTGTCTCCAGACATTCCACACACTGTGCACATCTGGGTCGGCTGGATGTTCAGAGCATTCATGTGCCCTGTGCTGGGCCAAGTTGGAGGGCTCCAGAGTAGTAGTGTGTCCAGTGTTCCCTCAGGATGTGGAACCAGCTTTCCTGTACTGAACACGCCTGTGACCCGAGAGGTGTGGGGCCCAGCTGGCTGAGAATCCATGGTACTCCGGTAGACAGTGTCCCACTCCCACGTGCCAAATGAGAATGTCTCCCTGAGGGCCTGGGCCAGCCTGCAAGTGCGAAATGGGTCAGCGAGTCGGCGTGTACGGGTTCGGGGACTATCCGGACCACAGAGGGGCGCAAAAGTAGGTGCTAACATGAAGGTGGTGTGTAGCGTATTGGAGAGAGGCCCGGGGCAGGTGGAGTGGGCAGGGGGCTTGCCATGGGCAGGGACAGGGAACAGGACATAGAAGTCGAGGAAGAGCAGCAGGAAGAGCTGTCAGCGAACCGCCATCTCTCTCCTCACTGCAGCCTGGGCCGTTGCCAAGCTTTTATAACTGCCCTGGGACATCACAATGCCTTCTTCATGTGATGTCACCACCATGTGGTGTCACCAATGTGTGCTGGCCAATCACCTGGGATTTCTCAGATTGGCCTCATACTGGTGACCAATCACCAGGCAGGTCAGCTGGCCAATTACTGATGGCTTTCTCAGTGACACCCCTGACTGATATCATCACATGGAAACCATGTTTTAAAAGGAAAAGAGGCAAAAAGTCCTTCAAGAGGAAAAATTAATATTTGAGTTATATTTAGACTGATGGGAATAGCGAGGCTGAAAGATTCAAAGACTACAAAGGTTAATCTGCCACACAGAGGCACCATTAATTAGAACACTAAGGTGGATATTAATAAAGATATGGAGCATTAGACACCATGAAAGGTCACAGTTGTACTTAAGTCAGACCACATGTCCATAGAAAATGCTACTCTCAGCTTGTCCATCAAAGCTTAAATAATACGTGGAGAAAATGGTAGGCATTACGTGTAGGGCATCTTCCCACAATAAACATCAACCTGGAGCGGATGAAGTGGTGTCACCAGGAAGTACCTGCTTGCCCATATCATAGTGGCCTTTAGCTCTCATAGAAGGGGGGCAACAAAATACACCCTGTCACCGGGTTCATAGTCTTCTTGTCGAGCATCCAATCAGGAAATTCTGGGGGGAAGAATTACATTGCTCTCCTCCCTCAAATACAAGTTCATACTTTTCAAATCATTCTGTACACTCAAGAAATCAATCAAAGGTATGATCATATACTTTCTGCAAGTATACAAGTAGAAACATGACCGCCATTGGGAAGGCAGGAGGATGGAGATTTGAATCAGGTGTAGTAGAGCTGACGATACCATGGAGGGGAGGCAGTCTGTTTCAGGAAGATACCACAAAATAATATAAACAGCTGGGTGCAAAAGCAGAACTTTTTCAAGTCTGGATAATGAAGAGGTGGTACCTAGATACCTTGTTATATTACTCAGCCACCAAAAGATTGACACCTTGTCATTTGTAAGAAGGAGGATGGAACCAGAGGGTATTAACGCTAAAGGAAAGAAGTCAGTCACAGAAAGCCAAATGCCATATGATTTCTATCATAAGCATATTATAAGAAACAAAACCAATGAACATAGGGGAGGGGGAGAAAAAGAAAAGATGCATATAGAGAGGGAGGCCAACCATAAGAGACTCAACATTAGGGAACAAACTGAGGGTTGCTGGAGAAGAGGTAAGCTGGGACATGGGGTGACTGAATTGTGGGCATCATGGATGGCATTTGATGAAATGAGCACCACATATTATATCCAACTGATGCATCACTAAATTGAACCCACAAAACTTAAAAAATAAAGAATATTTTCAGGGGCATTCCATAGCTCTTCCCCACCAGCACGTAAGAAGTTCCAATAAAGTACTTGTTGAACGAGTGAGATGTCAGATGGAGCCGTCTCATCTCTGTTAAGATACACAAGCTCTAGAGCTCAGGGGAGAGAAGAATGAGAACAGAGAGGTACTCTGGAAAAAACGGGAGCAGATCGGCTTCCCCATGTGGTCCTTGAAAAGAAGAAGAGAGTGTGTGGCCTGGCAGTGAACACCAACCAAAGGGGCACACAGGAAAAAGCTGGCAACAGGTGGGTTTGACTTAATTTGTGGTTGATTTTCTAGTTCTTTAAGGTATAAAGAGATTTGGTGTATTTGGGGTTTTTCACTTTTTTTTTTTCTTTTGAGTGAGGCTTGGGTGGCTATATATTTCCTCTTTCAGACTTAGGACTAAGGACTGCCTTTGCTGTATCACATGGGTTTAGAACAATGTGTCTGCATTCTCATTAGTTTTCATTAATTTTCTTGTGGGTGAGTTCCAGTTTCAAAGCATTGTACTCTGATAATTTGGAGGGAATAATCTCAATCTTTTGGGATCCTGAGTGTCTGCCTTTGGCTCAGGTCATGATGTGTGGGTTTTGTGATCAAGCCCTGAGTCAGGCTCCCTGGACAGTAAGGAGTCTGCTTCTCTTCCTTCTGCCCCTCCACCATGCTCATGCTGTCTCTCTCTCTCTCTCAAATAAATAAATGAAATGAAATATTAAAAAAATAAAACTATTAAACCTTTGGTAGATTGGCCAACCATTAAAAAAAAAAAGATGCTAACACTACTGCTATATAATATACTAATATTAGAATTACTACTATCAAAAGTTTGTGACAAAATTTGACTACAAATTCTATAGATATTAACAGGACAATAAGGAATTATTATGAATAATTATATGGCTATAAATTTGACAATGTTGATGACATTGAAAAAAATCCATAACCTATGCAATCTATCACAGTTTACTCAAAAACAAACAAATAACCTGAATAGTCCTATAAGGGACATTGAGTATATAGTGAAAGCCTTCCCCCAAAATAAAACTCAAATCCCATAAAGCAATCACAGCTGAATTCTAAAACAAGAAGTAAAGAAGGAAGGAAGGAAGGAGGGGAAAGGAAAGGATAGGAAAAGAAAAAAGGAAGAAAGGACGAAAGGAAAAACAAACAAACAAACAAACAACCTAACCCTACATAACCTGCTCCATAAACCTAAAGGGAAGACACAGAAACTCATTCATAGAAGCTGGTATTAATCTGATTACCAGAGGCAGACAAAGACATTATAAGAAAAGAAAATTACAGACCAGTATCCCTCAGGAATACAGATGCCAAAATTCTAAAAATACTCTTTGGCAAATTGAATTCAACAATACATGAAAAAGGAAGTTACATCATGACAGAGTAGGGTTGATCTCAAGAATGCAGGTTGCTTTAACATTCTAAAACCAATGAACAGAATTTACATATTAACATATTGATAATAAAAAAATCATATGTTTATTTCAATTGACAATAGAAAAAATTGATAAAATTCAGTATTTGTGATAAATTCAGCAGGCGAGGAATAGAAGGGAAATTCCCCTGTCCTCTTAATAGGAAGTGTAGGAGAATGATGTTTATCATCACCACTTCTTTTCCACAATATATTTAAACTTCAGCCAGAGAAATCAGGACAAAATGGGAAATAAAGGGAATCTAGATTGGAACGAAGAAGTAGAACTATCCTTGTTTATAGACAAATGATCATCTATGTGGAAAGTTCAATAGAACAAGCAAAAAAAAAATCTAACAGTAATAAGTGAGTTTTTCAAAGGTACAGGATACAAATCATACAAAGAACAACAACCAGCTGTATTTCTGCATACAAGCAACAAACTCTTAAAAAAAAAACTCTGTTTACAAATAGCAGTTAATATGAAATGCTTAGGGTAAATATGATAAAATATGTAAAATATGAGTACACCAAAAAAGATAAAACGCCGCTGAGGAAAAATAAAGAAGACCTAAATAAATGAGACATCCATTTTGTTCATGTTGAGTTGGAAGACTCCAAATGATTAAAATATGAGTTCTACCCTGATTGATCTACATATTCAGAATCCTAGTAATTTGAAGAAATCATACAGAGTATGTTATCCAATAACAGGAGAATTAAAATAGCAATTAATAACAGAAAAGCATTGGGTGGAGTCAAGATGGCAGGGAAGGAGGAGGAGGCGCCGTTTCAACCTGTACCCTAAAGTGAGCTGATTATCAACCAAATAACTCTGATCACCCACAAAATCAGCCTGAGATCAGAATTATACACGTGTGGATCTCTACAGGAGCAGAAGATGCCAGTGGCAGGTAAACCAGAGTGGGAACGTTGGACTGATATCGGAAGATAAACAAAAGGGGGAGGGGGCCACCAGAGGTGACCCATTGGAAAGTAATACCCCAATACGAGAGTGCCCTGCATCTGGGGACCAGCATTAACTTGGAGCCTGGGTGAAAGCACAAAAAATGAAGAAAGAAAGAAAGAAAGAAAGAAAGAAAGAAAGAAAGAAAGAAAGAAAGAAAGAAAGAGCAAAGGACCGTGGGGGGAAATAGTGGGATTCTGGGCGGTTAGGAACAGGGGCTTAAGTCCCTGGACCCAGCACAACCTCCCCTGGCACTGAGCCAGAGAGAGTGCAGCAGAGAAACCAGGTCTTTGTCCCTGACCTGCCAGCTGGCCTGAGCAACCAGCTCTGTGTCCGTGAAGGCCTGGAGTCCGGCTCCCATGAGGAGCTGGGAGCCTGGCCAGACAGCAATCCTGAAATGCATGCGTCCCACATCCTCCCCTGGGAGAGGTGCTCAAAGGTGCTAGCCTGGAGGTCTGGCATTCAGAAAAAACAGACATTCCCAGCCCAGGCCAGCGGGAAAATCTCAGTATGCGATTGATGCTTGGAACCTCTCTGGCAGTCTGGAGCTGCCCAGACAGCCGACGCTGCCCTGGTATTGGGTACAACGAGGAGCTCCTACATCCCCAGGGACCTTGAGTCAGAACCTACTCTGCCAGCAGCTCTGCAGAGCATTCTGAGGCTTCTCTCTGAGAGGGAGGTCGGGGTGCAGTTTGCTCTCCTCTAAACCTCCAAAAACCATCAAAAGCTGTCAAAGCAAGAGAAAACAGATGAAAGAACATAAAAATCTCTAGAGAACAAAAGCCTGAAAAAAATGGTTTCCTCAGAGCCCACCCCCTTGAGGGGGGTGGGAGGACCTAACTCAGGGAACATCATAGTATGAAAACACACGTGGCAGGACCCTCCCCCAGAAAACCAACCAGGACGGAAGAAAAAAAAAAAAAAGAAGAAGAAGAAGACTACAAGAGAACAACCACCACTACTTCATAAATACAACTTTTAATTTTAACTCTTTACCAACATTCTGGTTCTTTTTTTTTATATACAAACAGATAATTTTTAACCTATTTACCATCACACTGAGATGTCCAGTACATCAAATTCCTTAATAACCTTCTAAACTGAACTTTTAGATACATACACCCGTGTTTTTCTTTTGCTTTTCTATTTTTTTAATTTTTTAAATTTTATCTTAGTTTAGTCAGGTTTCTTCTTTTTTAATTTTTATTTTCTAATATACATATAGAGTTAAACTTCAAGGTAATCCCCTTTCCCCAATCAATGCTACCCTATAGACAAACCAATTTTTAATCTCCCTGTATCTTAGGAAAGTTGAGTCCCTTAACAAAAACATCAAGATACATACAGGAAGAATCAAAGTAACCTTCCTCGCCCACACTGAGAATTTATAACCACTCTCCCAACTTTTCCTTCTACCTGTGTTTCTGTGTATTTGTGTTTGTCCTGATAGTATATAAATATTATACTTGGGATTCTTTCTGATGAGTTTCTTCATTTTTTATATCTTGTCATATAATTTTAACAGACTTTGTGTTTGTCTGTTTCTGTTGGTATACTTCATAAATCTTACCATGGGGCCCATTTGGGCTGAGCCTTCTCTTTTATCTTCCCTTTTTTCCTGTCTCTCTCTCTCTTTTTCCCCCTTTTTTTTTCTTTTCTTTTTTTTTTCTTCTATTCTATTTCTTTTTCTTTTCTTTTTTCTCTCATTTGGGTGGGGAACCCTGATTGCACAGAAGGTTCCAGGGTGCACCTTGACTGCACCACAATCAATACATCTAGCTGCATCTGTTCATTCATCTCTTACCAAAATGACTAGGAGGAGAAATGCCCAACAGAAGAAAAATACAGAGGATGGACCTTATGCAACAGAGCTAATGGCTATCGACATAGACAATATGTCAGAAAAGGAATTCAGGCTAACAATTATCCAGGCAATAGCTAGGTTGGAGAAAGCCATGGATGACCAAACGGAATTGATTAGGGCAGAACTGAAAGCCACCTGGGATGATGTTCAAAATGCTCTCAATGAATTCCAATCTAATATAAATTCTCTAAAAGCTAGGGAAACTGAGATAGAAGATAGAATTAGTGATCTGGAGGACAAACAGATAGAGAGAAAGGATCAGGAGGAAGCCTGGAACAAACAGCTCAGAAGCCAGAGAAACAGAATCACGGAAATAAATGATGCCATGAAACGTTCCAACGTCAGAATTATTGGAACATTCATGTACTAGAGGCAGACAGGTTCCCCCCAAGGTTTTAGATTCTCGAAAGTCCTCATGACACCTTATAATTAAAATGAGTAATTATGATTCTAGACAGACCCTCTTAAAAGCAGCTAGGACAAAGAAGCTCCTGACATACAGAGGAAAGCCCATTAGAATAATGTCAGACCTGTCCACAGAGACCTGGCAAGCCAGGAAGGGCTGGCAAAATATATTCAGAGTACTAAATGAGAAGAACATGCATCCAAGAATACTTAATCCAGCAAGACTGACATTCAAAATGGATGGAGAGAGAAAGAGATTGGAAGACCGGCAAAGCTTAAAAGACTATGCAACCACCAAGCTGACACTGCAGGAAATACTAAGGGGGATTCTATAAAAGAGAAAAAATCCTAGGAATATCATTGAACAGAAATATAGAAACAATCTACAGACAGAAAGACTTCAAAGGTAACACGATGTCAATCAAAACGTATCTATCAATAATCACTCTCAATGTGAATGGCCTAAATGTGCCCATAAAATGACACAGGGTTGCAGATTGGATAAAACGACAGGACCCATCCATATGTTGCCTAGAAGTGACCCATTTTGAACCTAAGGATACACCCAGACTGAAAGTGAAGGGATGGAGGAGCATCTTTCATGCCAATGGGCCTCAAAAGAAGGCCAGGGTAGTAATTCTAATATCAGATAAATTTGACTTTAAACTAAAGACCGTAGTCAGAGATACAGAAGGACACTACATAATTCTTAAAGTGACTATCCACCAAGATGATTTGACATCTTTTACAATTAACAATTGTAAATATCTACACCCCCAATATGGGAGCAGCCAATTACATAAGAAAATTATTAATCAAGATAAAGAGTCAAATTGATATGAATACATTGATAGTAGGAGATCTTAATATGCCTCTCTCAGTAATAGACAGATCATCGAAGGAGAAAATTAATAAATAAGAGCATTGAATGAAACATTGGGCCAGATGGACCTCATAGACATATATAGAACATTCCACCCTAAAACAACAGAATACTCATTCTTCTCAAGTGCACATGGAACCTTCTCCAGAATAGACCACACACTGGGTCACAAAGCAGGACTCAACCAATACCAAAAGACTGACATTATTCCCTGCATATTCTCAGATTACAATGCTTTGAAACTGGAACTCAATCACAAGGAAAAGTTCAGAAGGAACTCAAACACCTGGAAGCTAAAGACCACCTTGCTTAAGAATGCTTGGATCAACCAGGAGATCAAAGATGAACTTAGCCTAAACAGTCTTAAAAAAAAAAGAGAGAGAGAGAGACCAAATTTAGTGGACTTGCATTTCCTCATTTACAACAAAATCATGATGTCTGACTTTGTGGTAGTGGCATAAAGACAGAGCTTTAAAACAATGGAACAGAATCAAGAATGAACAAAAATATCCATACATCTATACATCTAGTGGAGGTCAGGCAGTTGCCATAGTGAGCACTTTAAAGAAGTAACTAGTAAAAAAGTACCTTGGGGGAAGATGGTGCAGTGAGGACCCTAAGATCACCTTGTCCCCTGGAGAAAACTAGATAACACTCATCTCAGTGTAAATATCCAGAAAATGACCAAAAGACTGGCAGAACAAATCCACAATTAAAGGTAGGAACATGGGTGTATGTATCAAAAAGTTCAGGTTAGAAGGTTATTAAAGAATTTGATGTACTGGACATCTCAGTGTGATGGTAAATAGGTTAAAAAATTTTCTGTATGTATATAAAAAAGAAAGAACCAGAATATTGGTAAAGAGTTAAAAACAAAAGTTGTATTTATGAAGTAGTGGTGGTTGTTCTCTTGTAGTCTTTTTTTTTTCTTCCTTCCTGGTTGGTTTTTTGGGGGAGGGGCCTGCCACGTGGGTTTTCAGACAATGATGTTCCCTGAGTTAGGTCCTCCTGCTCCCCTCAAGGGGGTGAGCTCTGAGGAAACTGTTTTTTTTTCAGCCTTTTGTTCTCTGGGGGTTTTTATGTTCTTTCATCTGCTTTCTCTCACCTTGACAGCTTTTGATGGTTTTTGGAGGTTTAGAGGACAGCAAGCTGCACCCCGACCTCCCTCTCAGAGAGAAGCCTCAGAATGTTTTGCAAAAGCTGCTGGCAGAGTCAGTTCTGAGTCACTGTCCCTGGGGATGCAGGAGCTCCTCGTTGTACCCAAAACCAGGGCAGCGGTGGCTGTCTAGGCAGCTCCAGGCCGCCAGAGAGGTTCCGAGCAGAGATCACACACTGAGATTTTCCTGCTGTCCCGGGCTGGGAATGTCTGTTTTTTCTGGATGCCAGAGCTCCAGGCTAGCGCCTATGAGCACCTATCCCAAGGGAGGGTGTGGGATGCCCGCGTTTCAGGATTGCCATCTGGCCAGGCTCCCAGCCCCTCATGGGAGCCAGACCCCACTTGTTCTCCAGCGTGCTGGCGTTCAGGTGCACTGGGGGCTCAGGGATGGAGACCTGATTTCTCCACCACACTCTCTCTGGCTCAGCGTCAGGGGAGGCTGTCCTAGGTCCTGGGACTTAGGTCCCTGACTCTAACCGCCCAGGTTCCCACTATTACCCCCACGCGATCATTTGCTCTTTGTTTTTTGCATGCTGGTCCCCAGACACAGAGCTCTCTTGTGTTGGGGTATTACTTTCCAATTGGTCACCTCTGGTGGCTCCCTCCCTCTTTTTTTTTTATCTTCCTATATCAGTCCAAAGCTTCCAGTCTGCTTTACCTGGCGTCTTCTGCTCCTGTAGAGATCCAGACGTTTATAATTCTGATCTCAGACTGATTTCATGGGTAGTCGGAGTTCTTTGGTAGATAATCAGCTCCCTTTAGAGTACAGGTTGAAACAGTGCCTCCTCCTACTTCCCCGCCATCTTGACCGAAGCTAATGTTTTAATTGAAGTATAGTAGACACACAGTGTTGCCTTTGTTTTAGGCATACGATATTATGATTCGAACACTCTAATTGTGATGCTATGTTCACCACAAGGCTAGCTGCCATCTGTCCCCATATAATGCTGTTATAGTACCACTGACTATGCTCTGTGTTTATCTTTCATCCCAGTGACTTACACATTCTGTAACTGGAAGCCTGTATCTCCCATTTCCTTCACCCATATTGTCCATGCCACTACTCCCCTTCCCTGGGTCAATCAGTTTGTTCTCTGTATTTATAGGTCTGTTTCTGTGGGTTTTTTTTTTTTTTTTTGGTACATTTGCTTTGTTTTTTTAGAAAAAAAATATATCAAGTGATTTGTCTTTCTCTGCCTTATTTCACTTAGCATAATAACTTCTAGGTCCTTCCACATCATCACAATGGCAAGATCTCATTTTTTAAAGGATTATTTTATTTTATTTATTTATTTTAAATTTTTTTAAGATTTTATTTATTTATTTGACAGAGATCACAAGTAGGCAGAGGCAGGCAGAGAGAGAGGAAGGGAAGCAGGCTCCCTGCTGAGCAGAGAGCCTGATGTGGGGCTCCATCCCAGAACCCTGAGATCATGACCTGAGCTGAAGGCAGAGGCTTTAACCCACTGAGCCACCCAGGTGCCCAAGGTTTATTTGTTTTAGAGAGAGTGAGAGAGACAGAGAGATTGAGTGAGCACAGCAGGGAGGGTCAGAAGGAGATGGAGGCAGTAATCTCCACCAGACTTCTTGCTGAGCAAGGAGCCCAGCACAGGGCTTGATGCAAGACCCTGAAATCATGCCCTGAGCTGATATTGAGAGTCAGATGCTTAACTGTATGAGCTGCCCAGGTGCCCCTCATTCTCTTTTTATGGCTGACTTATAGTCCACTGTGTGTGTGTGTGTATGCACTAAATTTTCTTCAACCATTCATTCATCAGTGGACACTTGGGATGATGAAGCTGATTTTTTTAATAGTTATAGAATTTTTATGTCATGTAAAACAATATTCCTTTTGTTGTTCTTTAAAATAATTGATTATTCAGATAAGGGTTGATGGTATTAGGCATTAGGTATTAGTTAAGCAAAGAAGAATCATCCCCATTCCTGCAACCTGAGGTTTGCCAATCTCATCCCTTGGAGGTTGACCAATCTTTAAAGATGGAAACCACCTTATTCTGTGTTTTTCTAATGGTTTGGAGTTCTAGTGGATATCTGACTTTGCACAGTCACTCTGGTGAACTCAGGGCAGAGAGAAATAAGTAGATTTTACTCATCACTTATTAGCCTCAACAACTTTTAAACAATTTTTTTATAAATCATATTTGTATTATTTGAAGACATTTCCCACGGAAACTGAACAAGGGCACATGGAGGTTTTATGCCTGATTGTCTATAGCTCCCCAGGTACAAGCCAGTATATATGGCAGAATCAGGACCAGGTATTTGTTTGTACACATTATCCATCTTCACCTCTTTTTTTTTTTTTAATTTTTGACTCCATTAATCTACCTAAGAGAAAATGAGAGAGAGCACCAGAAGGGGAAGGGCCAAAGAGAGAAGCAGACTCCCCACTGAGCAGAGAACCAGATGGGAATCTTGGGACTCCATGATCAAGGAGAAGGCAGTCACTCAACTGACTAAGCCACTCAGGCATCCTCATCTCTTTCTCTTCTTACCCAGATTTCTTTATTCCTTTCCATATACCCTCCCCCTGTCCCTCCCTATCTTGACTTCATTTGCCAAATAATGGACTCTGACAGGCACATTGCTTGCCATAGAGGGCACTGAGATCTACTTTAAAAAACACAAGATAGGGGCACCAGGGTGGCTCAGTGGATTAAGCTTCTGCCTTAGGCTGAGGCCATGATCTAAGAGTCCTTGGATGGAGCCCCACATAGGGCTTTCTACTCCGAGGGGAGCCTGCTCCCCCCACCCCTGCCTGCCTCTCTGCCTACTTGTGATCTCTCTCTCTCTCTGTCAAATAATAAATACAATCTTATAAAAATAAAAGACACAAGATAAGTAAGTCAATCACAAAACAATATGCCAAGCAGTAGAGCAAAAATATGAAGGAGATGAATATTCAGTTGATCGGATTTCTGTAAGACAAACAGTTGCCTTTCCTGAGTCAAGGTACAATACTTAGCATTTGAATTCCGCAATCAGATTTACTTTCAAGTCTTTTCTTAACCACTGATTAACTGTGTGACCTTTGATAGCTTTCTTATTGTGGATTGCTTTGTAATTCTTAGAGAAGGAAGATGCAATCAGACAAGCATTGCCCCTTCTTCCTACTTATAAATCCTTGGGAATGTCTATCTACCTAAAGGAAAAATCATTTTCCTTCACTCATAGCACTCTGACACTGCATGTGTAAGTTTCCCTCCCCCAAACCAACTAATTCTTCAACTCTCTGGATACTAATTATTTTTCTTGCAATTCAATTATGAGGCTAACTAGCTGGAGACTCTACTAACTAGCTGTAGACCCCAGAAGTTAAGGGCTCAGTTCTACAAGATGTCCCATGACACCAGACGCCAGTCACAAGGTTTAGGTTGTTGCCTATACTTCTGATCAACCACTTATGAATTGGGAGTTCTACAACACCCTCCTTATGTACCATAATTTGCTGTAAAGACTCCAAGAACTCAGGGAAAGACTTATGTCCATTGTTTTATTATAAAGGATATGAACAAAGATACAGATGAACAGCAAAATAAAGATGTAGTAGGGCAAGGTCTGGGAGCATCTCAAGCACAGGGACTTCTGTCCCCCTTGATGTTGGGGTGAGCCAACATCCCAGCATGTGAATGTAGTCTCCAACCTAGAAGTTCTTAGTTTAGGTATGGAGGCTTTTCACATAGTTATGATTGATTTATTAACTTAATCTCCAGCTCTTCTTTCTTCCTTGGAGGATGGGGGATGGGGCAGAAAGTTCCAAACTTCTAATCATGTTTGGATGGTTGGCCAAACATTTTGGTTTCATTCTTAGAGGAGTTCCTATTAAAGGTCTGGTGTTGGTGTTTCCCAGCTGTTAATCTCCGCTATTCTTAGTACTTTACTTTACAGTTTATTTCAAAATATTCTGGATGCATCCTGCTTGTGTCAGACGTGGTCATCACACGCCTCCAATTGCCTTTGTTATCAGTATTGCTTTCTGGCTTCACATTTTCTACAAGCTAAGATTCCCAGTGCAGGGAAAATGCTTTCACTTTCTAAGGAATGAGAGGACTAGTCTACCAATAATTCTCCCACATCAGAGCATCTTCATTAACCTGTATAGAGAATGAAAACGGTTATTTTTACTACTTCACTCATTCATTCAAAGCTAAGTCATTGGGGGTGGATCATTGAGAGTCTAACTCTGTGCTTGTCACAAAATAGGGAGGGAGGGAGGGAGGGAGAGAGAGAAAGAGAGAGAGAGAGAAGACAAAATATAACCTTTAATTTCAAGGAGCTTAAAGTCAAGTCAACCAGATGGTAACAGCCTAGTGTAATGTGTGCTGTAAGGAGAAGGAAGCACACAGGAGAGGCAGGATGGACAAGGGGTTAAGAGCACTGATTCTGGAACAGACTACCAGGTTCCAACTTTGGCTTCACTACTTACCAGCTGTTGGAACAAGTTATCTAACATCATTGTGACTTGGGTTTTCCCATGGTTAAAATGGGGTGTAAGGGACTCTAGCTTGTAGTTAAGATTTAAATGAATTAAAATGGGTAAAATGCTTAGATTAGTACCTGGCATAAAGCGACTCAATAAATTTTGTTACTAATACAGAAGGTGCACTTAACCTTGTGTGTGTGGTTGGTGTGTGGTGGAAGCTAGGTAAAAAGAAAGACAGAAAGAGTTTCTTGAGGTACTTATAGATATAAGCCTTAAAGATTTCTTTCCTCAACAAATGCATACCAGGTATTTGCTATGCAGCAGGCCCTAGAGGAATCCATGTAAAACAACAGGTTGAAATATATAGAAGGGAAACTTCCTAGGCAACAAGAACAGCAGGTTCAAAGCCATGACCATGGGCTAGATCAAGCCATTCCTGGAAGTGCACATAGTTCAGTGTGAGGGAGAACAGGGCTAGAGTTGAAGTAGAGCAGATGATAACACAAGGGAGTGGGAGTGAGGTATCAGATTGTAGAGAGTCTTGTCTATCACACTGTAGCATTTGATATTTATCCCATAGACATAGGAGCCAAGGAAGATTTTAAGTCCAGGAGTGACTGTGATCTTATCTGTGTCCTTTCCAATACTACTCTGGTGATAATATTAATCTGAGCAAACACAATGTTCCTTAGGAAGTGAGTTCTCCCTCAAAGCTCCTTACGGGAGAGGGGTGGGATGGATTTTATGCAAATCAAAACTAATGGAATTTGAAATAAAAGCACTTACAAACTCTAAAGTGAAAGTGAGTTTTCCACATGTGATTAGAGCATGATGTATCATCTCAAAGAGAAACAGCTGATAATCCGTGAGACTCTCAGCACAAAATAACCATCCAGGGTTGGTCCTTCTGGAACCGATCCCATATTCTTTTTGTGTCTCATTCATTCATTTAATCAAGAAACATTTATTGTGCCAGGCACTTCTCTAAACAACAATAATAAAAATATTTCTGACCGCTGGAAGACAGGCAGATAATAAACATTAAAGATAATAAGTTAATCACATGAAATATTAAAAAGAGATGAGTATAAATTAAATTTTAAAAATGAACCAGTGTAAGGAACCTGGGATTGTCCATTCATGATAGGAAACATAATAGCATGATTTCAGCCCAGATGAAAGGAACTGCAAAGCCATCTGCAGTATACAATCCTTGATAAACTCTGTAGTGGGTGCAAAGTCCTCTCAGTACGCTTGGGTCTAAGCTGCAGAAAGACAGCTACCCCTGAAAAATTGCATCTGAACACATATACATACATATATATTGGAATAATTTATAAATATGTGTATATATATATATTTATATATATTTTTATATTTTATAAATATGTATTAAATATATTATATATTATATATGATATATATAATATATATTATATATAATAGACATTACATAAACCAAGATTTTTACAGCCTGTGTAAGTTTGTTTTGAACAATGTGTGAACAAGGCTTAAAATGGGCTGGAACATTTTCTACCCATTACTTCCACAATAAACATGGCCAGTGACTGGGGGTGGGGGTTGTATGTAAATGTGTGTATATGTGTGTGTGTGTGTGTGTGTGTGTGTTTTGGATAGCATCTCTTGCTGGGAACCGAGTCTGCCAGAGCCCTATTCTTCTACAGCTTGTCTTGATAACAGCTGAATCCCACAGGAACCTCAATTAAAAAAAAAATCACAAAACAAACAAAAGTCCTTCAACAACATAGTATCATGGAGTGGTGTGTCCTTTGTCACTCATCTACCCTTCATGTAGACCTGACTCCAAGGGGGAAGGCCACCTATGGAATCATCTGCACCCATCAGTCAGTTCTGCAAAGTACATCACTCAACTCAATCTGGTTTGGTTCCAAATCCCCTTCCTGATTACTCTCTGGCAAAAACAAACAAACAAACAACAACAACAACAAAAACACCCACTATTAGGGCTGTATGGAAGTCATGCTCTCAGCGCAGATATCCGATAAACACTCCCACATATCATAGCCTTCTCAATGGCTAAGCCATATTTCAGAGTCCTTCTTGCCTGCATTTTCCCTAGTTGCACTTTGAGGATTGGAATGCCCTTGTCTTTGCAGCCTCAGACAGCTGAAACCACTGGGGCAAATGGTGCAGAGGCTGCTGACCTGCAGCTGCAGAAGTCCAGGAGGGCTACACAAATGTTCAGGATTGCTCAGGAGGCCAGGTGATGCCTGGGGCTTCCCAATTTGCACAGCCCTGGCACCCTGCCATGCGCAGCTCCAACCTAAGACCTCCTGAGTGGGGTCCCGGGGTCCGGGTTGTGGGGGTTTATTGGGGAGGGCGGGCAGGGACTCAGCCAGGTGCTCTTGGGCTGGTCAGCGGGAGAGGCGCGCGTTGGTGCCCTAGAGGTTCCCATTCATGACACGGGCCCCTGAGTCGCAGGCTAGTAAGGTCCGTCGGCTGCCTGTCCCCCAGCAGATCTCTGCAAGCAGAGAAAGACACCCAGCCTGGCTGCGCCCCAGTTGGAGGAAGCGGCCAGGACCTGCAGCCCCTGGTGCCAAGCACAGTGGCGGTGCATGGCCCCGATGGGAGGCATGCCGGTAGCACCCGGAACCCGGCTCCCAGCCTGAGCGCGACAGCCGCCTAGACCCGCGCGTCCTCGCCTGTTTGGCCAGCTTCCCCAGGACATGACTGTGCGGCCTCTTCCTGGGCTGGGATTTGCGGGAAAGTCTTCTTCATGCAAGCGATGTCCCCCCAGCAGGACACTTTAGGGGAGCAGCCAGGGCCCTCCTCTTCTCTGACAGGCGAGTCTGGGACCTCAGGAGGCCCGGGCACCAAGAACGTGAGGACATGGAGCTGCTCCTGCTGCCGCTGCCGCTGCCACCCCCACCCTCTCCACGCGCGTGCCCTCTGCGCCGCAACCGCCGCGCTGGAGATCGCCGCCTGGGGAATTTAACGCTCTGGACTAGCGGCTCCTGGCCTGCAGCCTGAGTTCCCTGATGTTCCGCCATCCCCGCCCTCCAGCGCCCAGGTCTGGCAAGTCACCCCGAGTCCCCGGGTTTCCAGTCTAGAGTCTTAAAGGCTCTCGGAGGGGCCCCTAGTCTGGCTCCTCATCTCCGTCTGCCGCCGGACTGATGGCCGGGCCCCTCCTTCAATCTGGGCCCGCGGAAGGACACTGGGGCCTCGCCTTTCCCCGGCCCCCACCCTCCCTGAGGGTTTGGCCTCTGGGTGCCCCCGAGGTCCCCCTGGCGCTCACCATCTGCAGACAGGGTCCCCTCCAAGTCTTCAGGGCCCGCGGCTTCCGCCAGCCTCTGCAACCCGTGCTGAGGAAAGTAGGAGGAGGGGCTGGGGCGCTGGGCCTCCCACCTGGAGGCTGAGGTGTGGCCACTGCGAGGTTTTTTCTGGTGGGTGGGGTGGGGGGAGGTCCCTGCGCCCACACCGTGCTTCCCCCAAGGTTCTGGGGCTCGGGGGTGGTGGTCTGACTCACATGTGTGCTTGGGATGCTCAGGGTCCTTCCCGCAGGGGCATGGAGGTTTGGTTAGGCTGGAACCGGCCTGGCTGGGCGGTGGACTGCGGAGGAGGGTCCCAGGCCCGCACAGGGGCCTTCGCACTGGGGGTCCCTTGGTCCCCAGGCTGCTGCGGGCTGGATAGGGGCCCAGGCGGGGGCATGGGGCAGCCCGCGGGTGCTCTGTCAGAGTCTGGAGCGGGGACTCTGGCGACCACTTGGAGCTTTTGGTCCTGGTGCACAGGGCGGCCCTGTCTGTGGCGTGCTGGTGCAGACCAGCCAGGTGTCTGGAAAGGGTCCCCTGAGCAAGAATACATGGCTCAGAGTCGCAGACCTCTGCAGCCCATCTGTGTGTTGGCGGCATTTGGGTTTTCTGGCCCTGTCCACTCCTCCTGCACCCCTCCCCCAAAGACCTACTATTTGGACCCCCTATTTTGCCCTGTGTCCTGGTGGTGCCCCTCCAGTTTCTCTGGACACCAACTGGGATTAGAGGAGTCACTGAACTGTTGCATAAGAAATGTCTGGAGGTACCAGGTGTCTATTGTGAGAACCTGGAGGGGCGACGGGGAGCTTCTGATGGTCCAGACCTCACAGCCTTTCCTGAGTCCACGCACCAGGATCCCAGGTTGGCAAGAGGTCATTTGAGGAGAGGGGAGATGCTGTTCTGAGTATGGAAGGGAATGGGCCTCCCTGGGATCTTGACTGTGTTGCGGGGCACCTAGGGATGCCTGTGCACTTGATGATGTATGGGCCTAAGTGCTGGTGTCCTTTGATATATTGAGACTGTCTGTGGAGTGTCCTTGTGGCTTTTCCCCTTCTGAAATGAGATTCAGGGATATGTGTGTGTGTGTGTGTGTGTGTGTGTGTGTGTGTGTGTGTGAGAGAGAGAGAGAGAGAGAGAGACAGACAGAAAATTCACCAAGTTAGCGCCACATTCAGGAAGGTAAATGAATGTTCGGAGTAATTGACATGGACTTTAAAGCACTTTTCTTTTATTCTTGTAAACTTAAGCATTTGGGGGAAAATCAAAGATTGATACTCCTGAGCAGTTTTCTTCCTTTACTAAGGGAAATTAAGCATTCTGGCAAAGGATATTTGAGTAGCTTGATCATTTAACAAGTAGTACTTATCCAATAAATGAAAGATTACTTGCATCTTAAGCCGTTGTCCTCAAGATGCTGTCTTTCATTATATATCTGAATGGGCTGCCACATTATCACCAGTCTCCTCTCTCTCTCTCTCTCTCTCTCTCTCTCTGTCTTTCTTTCCAAAGGAAATAGATTTTGCTAATCTGGGCATTCTGTAGCTCTTTACTTCCTTTGGGGCAAAGACAAGGTGAAGCACTTTTTTGTTGTTTTTAATTTTTTTTTTCCATAAAAGTGCACCTCTCTCATTTTAAATATTAGCAGGCATGCCTTGATTTCAGACCTCCATATTAGGATTGATTATTATTCTATTGATGATTAGGAAATAATCATAATAAAGAATTTTTCTAAACTGTAGTTCATGCAATCATTGCCATTTATACTCTTACAGACACTAGTCCTCAGGTAACCCAAATACTCAGCAAACTCATCTATATGTTCCATCTTGCCCTTTTGGGTTTTGATAGTTTTTGTGAGCCATGAGACTTATTTCCTAAAAAGTCTACTATGTGATTGCAGTATGTGTTGTAGTGTTAATTACCAAGGTGTGGATCAATGTTGTTTAAATTGCTAGTTACAATCAAAATTATAAAAAAAAAAAGAAAAGAAAAAGAAATCCTAACAAATTAGTAATGGTGAGAACAGTTTTGTATTACTTCTTTTTCTCCATTTCACATATGTATCCGTATTTGGGGTAGTGATATAAAACACGTTTTTGTTAGTTTGTTTGTTTGTTTTTCTGAACGGTCTGAATTTTTAAAGACACACTTTGGCCAGATCACTACATAGAGTCAGTTCGTCTGGCTTTTAGTTCTAGTTCTGTTACTCTCTTGATGATCTTAAGGAAATCACTGGACTTGTTTCAGTTTCCTCCTTTGTAAACGGGAATCAAAGGGTAATGCTGCAGAAAGTGCTTTGAAAAATGCATAGATGCCAATTATTTCTTTTATTCTAAGAATACAGGGTGATGTTTAAGAGATAAAGCAGAACAGTAGCATCTTTCAAACTAGTCATTCTGAGAGACTGTTAATCCAGTGGTACCGCCATTGCCTCTAATGAAGTTCATATTCCCCGAAATTACTGTTAAGGAGGCAATTACACGCAATGTGGTGAAATTTCGAGTGCGGTGACCCAGGTTCAAGTCTTCACTGTGTTGGTCCTATTTTTCTGACCTTCACCTTCAGTTTCCTATTTATACAATGAACATGACAGTAGTACCTATTATTCAAGATGGTTGGGAGTATTAACTGTGAAATGGAGTGAATACTGTCATAGAATAAGCACACAGTATTAGGTCTTACAGTTAGTAGTTTCTCCCATATTTGCGGTTCATACTGTTGTCCCACTTTTTCAAGCTAAAATCTATGGTTCATTTTTAACTCCTTCATTTCCTTACCTCTACCACAACCACCAGAAAGGCCAGTTAACTATTACTTCACAACATAACTTTCCTTTCTCCACTTCCTCTGTACTGCTGCCGCGTAGCCCAAGCCAGACCACCACTGTCTCTCACATGTACCTTTCCAGAAACTCCGTAACTTTTCTAACACCTTCCTTGCTCTTGCCTGGCCCGGTTTTCACTTCACAGCACCAGAGTGATCTGTAAAAATGTGCACTGATCAGACTGCTCCCTGCCTTGAAGTCCTATAGTGGCTTTCCATCATACTTAGATAAAATTCAGACACCTTTTCTTAGCCTTCTCTATTTCTCCCTCCTTACCTACCTTTTCCACCTTGTGTATTCTCCAGCCACATGGGCCTTCTTTTGCACGCATCAGGTCTTCCAATTAATTCCTGTCCTGAGGCCTTGGGTGTTGCTCCTCCCTCAGCTTCTGCCACAGGTCTCTGCAGTGTTGGCGCTCTCATGTTCAGATGTCTGGTCCTCTCAGAGGCCTGTGCTGACTACCTAAGTGGAAGTTGCTGCCCTCACTCATGCTCCATACCTCTGTTTGCTTTTCATCTTAGCATTCATCCTTGCCTCTTTTCTTATTTACTTCTCATGTGACCTGAACCCTTTGCCAGATTGTGAAAACCATGAGAATTGTGATCTTATTTTCTGTATTGTTGAAGACTGCCTCTCTAGTGTTTAGGACAGTGCATTCATGAGGTACTCCATAAACACCGCTTGGGTTATACAGCAGTGAACAGGACAGATGTAGCCCATGTTCAGAGTGTTTTATTTAGACCAGGATCAGCAAATCCTTTCTTAAAGGGACAGATAGCAAATTATGTAGATTTGTAGATAATAAGGCCTCTATTGCAACTATCGACTTTGCCCTGGTAGCACCATAGCAGCCACTTACAGTATGTAAATGACTGGGCATAAGTGTGTTCCAATAAAAAATGGGTTTAGAAGAACAGGCAGTGTGTCCCTGGTATATAGTTTGCTCAGCCCCTGCTTTAGAGCATTGCTGCTGACTAGAACTATCTGTGCTGATAGTACTGCTCTTTATCTACAATGTCCAATCTGATAGCCACTAGCTACATGTGGCTATTGAGCACTTGACTTGTGGCTGGTACAACTGAGGAACAGCTTTATTGAGGTATGATTGACATACAGGAAACTGTACATATTTGAGGTCTATACACCAGGAAGCTTTGGCACATGTATATATTGATGAAACCATCATGGTCAAGACAGTGAACATACTTATAATCTCCCAAATTTTATGTCCCTTGCGAATCACTTGTTGCTCCCCATTCCTAGGAAACCACCAGTCTGTTTTCTGTCATTGTAGATTATTTTGCATTTTCAAGAATTATATATAAATAGAATCATACTATGTATTTTTAACATCTTTAATTCAATATAATTATTTCATGATTCACCCGTGTATTTGCATTTATCAGTGCTTCATTTCATTGGTGAGTAGTATTCCATCATGCAAAGAAGCCATAGCTTGTTTATCCATTCACCTAGTAGTGGATATTCGGGTTGTTTCCAGGTTTTGGCTACTATACGTAAAGTTACTATGAACATACATGTATAAGTCTTTGTCTGGACCAACACTTTCATTTCTTTTGGGTAAACACTTAGGGGTTGAATGGCTGGGTCATATTTTATCTGTAATTTAACTTTTTAAGAAAATATCCAGTTGTTTACCAAAGTGGTTTTATATTCTTACCAACAGTAGTGTAAGAGTACAATTTCTCCACATCTTCACCCAGACTTACTGTCCTTTTGATTATAGCCATCTTAGAGGGAATGATATGGCAGTTCAATGTGGCTTTGATTGGCATTTTCCTAATGACTAGTGATGGTGAAAATCTTTTTACGTGCTTATCATTCATATGTTAAGTTGAGTAAAGTTCATATTCAAAGATTTTGCCCAATTTAGTTGGATTTTTAGTTTTTATATTACTGAGTTTTGAGAGTTTTATATTCTGATTCAAGTTCTTTATCATATATGTGATTTACAAATATTTTCTCCCATTATGTGGCTAGTCATTTTATTCTTTTCACAGTGTTTTTAAAGGAACAGAGTTCTCAATTTTAATGAAATCAAAGTCATCATTTTTCTGTAATTTTACTTAATTATCATTTATTTGAATTTAAATTTGAGTTGCCACAGGTGTCTATTGGATACTAGAATGGACAGTGCATGTTGATAGAAAGAGACAAATGCTATATTAACAAGAATTAATAAATGGTGCTAACTCTTTTTTTTAACTCTTATTAAAAAAAAAACCATGGAAATGGAGCTAGGCCACTCTCATTAAGGTTTCCAGGAAGGCCTCTTTTAAGTGAGGATTTACTCTTTTGTGAGTGAAAACAAGATGCTGTAAAAAAGATTTTAAGAAGTAGGAGCAATTATTCAAGGATCCTGTGGTAGGAAAGGAGCCAGTGTGTAGAGGCCATATAAGAAGCTATTCTCTTTATTTTATAGCCACATTTAGTATTTTAACCTGAAGCAGAATCACATACCTGGTTCATCCGCATTTATTCACTAGTCAGATGATTTGATTATTTCTAGAAATCAAGGATTTTCTGTCACTTAGACTCTACAGAATAATGCACAAGAGATTTTTCTAGTCATTTCTAAACATATGGATCTAAAAGATAATAGGAACGTAGAGATAATGCTTCGGGATAATGCATTCTGGATAGAATCCTGGATTAATCCTTCTGGATAATGTATCCTTGAGGATATCCACATTTGGCTAGAACAGTTTTTTATAGAATGAAATGGAAGCACGTATTAGAGTAATTTCGGTTAGGGATCATTTGTGTCAAACTCAGTCACTCTGACCCTCTGGTTTCCCATAGTAATTGAAAACCCCTTGAATAAGATGGGTGTTGGGATGGGAAAGAAAGACTTAAAGGCACAGAAATTCAGTTGGAGCAATGGGATTTTGAAATAGCTCCAACATATTAAAATGTAGCAGCTGTTGTTGAAAACATCATTCTGTCTAGTCTTTCTGCATTCTTTGGGTCCAGATCTCTTTATAGCTGTTCATGGTAGAATACCCCCGAGAGCCAGCTTTGGCTATGTGTGTGTCTTACACTGGGGTTTGAAGGAAACATCTTGGTGAGTAAGCTTTAGTTTTACTCTATGATACTGAGAAAATATTATGCTTGTGGATAAACTGATATTTTCCTGACTTCTTTTCTTGTGTTATTCACAAAATGACTTGATAAAATCAGGCACATTTCTTGTATTGTCTCAGAGGAGTCTGAAGTGATCAAAATCTGAATTAGATTAGTCAGAAATGGCCTCTCTTCTCACTGGTGTGATCTCCAAACTTGTGAGTGTACTTTGTTTCTTTGTCTGTAAAATGGTGGTAATAATCCATATCTTGTATAGTTCACATTTGTTTCTTATGGGTCAGAAGAAGAATGTATATTCTGCACTTTTAGGTAGAGAAGCCAATTCGTTATCTTTTACCCAGTGAAAGAAGGTGTAAACCAATAAAAAGAGTTTTATTTCTTTGAATTTGATAAGGGAACATTGACATGCAAATGAATGGATGCTATTTGTCTCATTCAGCTCAGGCTGCCATAACAAAATACCCTAAACTGTGTGGTTTATATATCAGACATTGATTTCTTACAGCTCTGGAGGTGGTGGATGCCTATGATCTGGGCGCCATCCAGTTCCTGGTAGAGGGTTCCCCTGGCTTGTGGTTGGCCATCTTCTTCTGTGTCTCCATGGGACTGGGAGGATAACGGTGGATGGAGAAGAGAGGGAGAGAGGTGGAGATGGAACTAGATACCTCTGTTCTCTTCTTTTAAGGGCACAAGTCTTATCCTAGGGGGCCTCACTTTCATGACTTCATCCAAACCTAAATCAACTCCCAAAACCCCTGCCTCCTAATATAATGCATTTAAAATTAGACCTTCATCATATGAATTTAGGTGGGATATAGGCATCAGTCCATAGCACTATGCTTGCAAGTGGTCAACTTTGAAGGAGAGAAATATCAAATAATGTAGAAACTTGAACAGAAAGATAACAATTAATGTTTATATTTTATGGGATAATAAGAGGAAATTTTAAAACTTCTTTAAGTGAATACCTAACTACATATAATACACATCAATTAGATGAGGTAAGTTTTATTAACTTAATTCTTTTTTTTTGACGTTTCTTTTTTTTAAAAGGTTTTATTTATTTATTTGACAAGACAGAGATCACAAGTAGGCAGAGAGGCAGGCAGAGGAAGAGGGAGAAGCAGGCTCCCGCTGAGTGGAGAGCCCAGTGTGGGGCTCGATCCCAGGACCCTGAGATCATGACCTGAGCTGAAGGCAGAGGCTTTAACCCACTGAGCCACACAGGTGCCCCTATTAACTTATTTCTAAAGAAGGAGTGAGCCCTGCCAAAGCCACATGTAGTAAGCAGTAAAGCTAGAATTTGGACCCGATCTCCCAACTGTGTTTTTTCTTCTAACTAGATTATAGATGCTTTTCTTGCTATTTCTAACAGCAGGTGTAGGAGAGAGTAGGTTAGAATTCCATATGACCAGCTGAGAAAAGCACATATGAGAGGTGTTCCTCCTGAAGGTAATTTTCTTCTTTGGGGAGCAGAATCTCTACTTTCTCCTTCTACCATTGAATGTTATGTTCACGGCTGCCATTCATTAGGTAAATTTTTAGATAACTGCTTTAGTCAGGGTTCTCCAGAGAAAGAGACCAGTGACAGTCCTGTGATTTGCCATGTGTAAGTTGAAGACCCAGGAAAGCTGGTAGTTCAGTTCATCCCCATCTTTTCCTGAAGCAATATGAGATGAGATGTCCCAGCTCAACAGTGAGGCAGGAAAAAAAGTGCAAATTTCTCCTTCCTCCACTCTGTTCTGTGAAGGCCCTCAAGAAATGGACTAATGCCTACCCGCTTTGGGGTGGGCCATCTGTCCTATTAAATCCAGTGATATAAATGACAATCTCATCCAGAAATACCTCACAGACACACCAGAAATGGTTAATCTGGGCACGTTGTGGCAGTCAAGTTGGCCAATAAAATTAATCATCAAGGTAAGTATTAACTAACAGTATCAATAAATGACACAATCATTACTCTCGTTACCTTGGAAATGTGTGATTTTTATGCCTTGGTATCTGTCATTTTCAGAAGCTTTATATAAGGCACTCATCGTCCTTCTGGAGTTCCTTAGCAAGGTCTGTTTTCCAGGCTAGTATCTCAGTCCTTCTCACTTTTGGAAAGCTTGGCATCTTCCACAAACTTTGAGAATTTTATTTCAAAGTTACATGTGGGTGCATTGAATTCTGTACCTCTATGGCCAGTCACATGTTTGGCACACCCATTTGAAACTCTCTCAATTCAGAAAACATTTTATGTCATGAATCTTGATTGTAGGGAAGAACTCTTGCTTCCATAATTATATTTACTTACAATGTGAACACAACAGTGTGTTTTAACAGGGCAAAAGAAAAATTAATTTATGACTCTAAGATTCATGTGTTAGAATAAATTGGTTTTTATGTTTTTTTTTAAAAGATTTTATTTGTTAGACAGAAAGAGATACACTGAGAGAGGGAGTGGGAGAAGGAGAAGCAGGCTTCCCATGGAACAGGGAGTCCAATGTGTGGTTCCATCCCAAGACCCTGGGATCATGACCAGAGCTGAAGGCAGATGCTTAAGGACTTAGTCATCCAGGCATCCCTAAATTGTTTTATTTATTAATAAAATATTTATTTATTTATTTATTTATTTATTTATAACTTAAGGACAATCTTATTTTTACACATTTGTATAAAAAATCAAAGTAAAATAGTTTAGAGATTTGCAACTTAGACTGAAAATTCACAAGTCAGAGATACTAAATAGTGCAATTGTTGTTCTCAGTTCCAAGGGAAGATGGCTGTGAATCAATCTGTCACTCTCTGTGATTTTGCCATTGTCCAAGGGAAAGATCTGTAGGACAAAATATGGATCATATCCAGAAGACAATTCCCGCCCCCCACCCCCACAGTGTTCTGTAGACTAGTAGAGGTGACACAGCTTGATACCTACAGCAAACGAAATTTCAGTAACTGAGGTATCCATTCAAAGATCTTATCGTGCCATCCAGGACTTGGTAGCTGTTCTTTTCAAGGTAAAGTCATGTTTATAACCACATAACAACTTAAGAGAAATATGGGATTATAAAGCTTGCCCTCCTAGAAGTTATTAGTCGTGGAAAGTATACTAAATTTCAGTTTAAATTGCCACTAATATGGATTTGTGAACTCTAAAATATCACAGAAATAAATGAAATTTATATATGCACGTGTACACGCACTTACACGTACATACACTTGTGTACACAGTGCTTGAAGAAATGCATGCATATTTTGTTTACTGTGATTCACTAGAGTTCCATGACTCACACCTCTCTCATCCCCAAAGCATTTGACAAAAACTGTGTTACGGATTGAATGTGCCCTCGCCAGAAACTCACATTGAAGTCCTGATCCCCTGGGTGAGATGAGGTCAGGAGGGCAGAATCCCCATGATGGGATTAGTGCCCTTTAAAGAGACCAAAGAGCTTACTCTCTCTGTCTGTGTCTGTCCCCCATGTGAGGAGGATACAGCTGACAGGCAGCTAGCTACAGATGCAAAAGTTGTTCTCACCAAGAACTGAATCTGCTGGCACCTTAACTTTGGACTTGCCAGCCTCCAAAACTATGCATCCTAGGTGTCTAGATGTGTGTGGTTCAGTCTGCCCAGTGTTTTTTTTTTTTTTTTTTTTTTTTTTTTTGTTACAGTACCAGAGCAAACTACCTCTGAAAGATAATTTCATAGAGGGGATAGCCTGCTCTCCCACTTGGTATCCTAAGTGTTGGAGATCTCAGGGACTGTGGCTTCCTGGCGTGTGCACAGAGCCCATGAGCTGGATGTTGAGTTTGGTATTGGCAACTGCAGTGGTTTTCTGGTTTTCTGAAGCAGCTTTGGATGGGGTGAGGGTTAGCCTTTGTTTACTTAACAGAGAACTTAGCTACAGTGTGGGAGGCTGGAAAGGGAGCAGAGGAAACTGCTTTCTGTCAGCCACCAGTAACGGGGCTTGCAGGCAACACAGCCCAGTTTATTTCATAATTTTGCTTCAGTCTGAATTTCTTTATCTAGGACAAGTTTGGATTAGAAACATCTGACCAACAGCAGAAACAGTCCTATCAGCACTGTGTGTTGGTGCTGTGTTGAGCAGCCTTGACCACGTTTTGACAGAGAGCTATCCCATGGCACAACTGAAAGGTAAAACCTATTTCTGGTTGTTTGTTCACTTGCATGTGGACTGTATGTGTGCCCACATCAGCTCCCATTTCAAAGATGTGGAAAACTCAGCTACTCTGTGGCCTTTGGCTTTCCTTGTTTACCTGGATCCTAATTTACACCTAGGAGAGGATATGTATTTCCTCCTCTACCCCTGCATTGACCCTCTGGAACCTCAGCTTTGGCAGTAGTCTTTGCTAGGTTAGACTACATCCAGATCTGGATAGACGTGAGCCTGCTTTCCATTCGCATTTTACGCATTCTGTTTCTCACCATTATGGCTTCTGAGTTTGATGACCGTTCCCTTCCCCTCTGTATGAGGAAGGTGAGAGTGTGCTGCAAGGCAGAGCTTCCCAACCATAAGAGATGTCTCTTCTACAGTCACCCCTTCGGCTGCTAAGCAGGTAGGTGGCTACCAGGGCAGCCGGAGAGCCTCTGTTTAGCAGGGTGTGCCGTGGATGTGTAAATCTTATCCCCTTGTCTGGGCCAAGATGGGAGAACTGTAGTGAAACCCCACCTCGTAAGGGAATATTAGGTGGTTGGCCCTGTCTACTCCTCGGTGCTTCTGAAAAGGAATCATGACCTGAGGTTGCAACTGGTGGTTTTGCCAAAGAAGAAAGTCCAGCCAACTTCAAGGCCCACAGTGATACTCCAGAAGCCTGCTCGGGTCAGGTGGAGCAGAGAAACAAAGCATAACATATAAGGACAGGACTGCTCTCATATTTATGTATGTACCCTACTTATGTGCTCCAGAGCCTCACTGGGTACTTCACACTACCACGTTGTTTTCCACATAATCTTACTGTGTTCTTTGTGCTAGGTCGGATGGTTCTATCATCTCACAGAGTGGGCTCAGAAGTTAAGAGCTAGAACCATGGTGCAGAATATAGGTCCAGGGTCTCCTAGTCCAGTTCCCATTATCCTATGTTTCATAGATTCTCACGTTTATTGTTTTATTTCAAAATGGTTGTCTAATAGAGGGAGGAAAGACAGACAAAAGGAAAAGTATTTCTTTCTTAATCTCAGAAAAGAATTTATATCCTTCTACACGGTCTGGTGTGATGACATTTGTGTTAATGAAATACTCACATTGATTCTGGTTGGGATGATTATGAGTAAATAGAGGATCACACACATCCCAGACCAAAGTGACAGTAGTGAGATGCTTCAGCTCACTCAATGGTCAAAACCTGGTTGTGACAATAGGACATAGAAGCAAGGTGCAGGCTTAAAACTTATTTTCCTGTTTCCTTTCAGAGCCACTGTCCCTGAGGTATGGCTCCACAAATTAAATACTGCAGACGTTTTGGGAAGACAAGAAAGAAACAGCTTATTGCTTACAAGATTGTATAGACTAGCGAGAAAAGGATTCATGGTTAAATTTAAATAAGCTAATTTGTAAATTTGATAACTTTTTTTTTCTAGCCTTGAAATTTGAATTCTATAAAAGCTTTCCTCCAAGCCCCCCTTGATATCTGGCTGCCCTACACTCTGAAGCAAGCCCTCAAAGCCCTCATTTTAATGCTTTGCTAATTTTAAATGTTTGGAAGTGAATTCAGCACAGTGGGCTTAAATTCAACTGAAGTGCTTGATGTTTTTCTTCATGACTTGACTGTAACAGAAGAAAGGATGAAAAATTGCAGTTCACCAGGCTTAAATCTTTTATCCTTTTCCTTTCATTTGACAGACGTTCTCTTCCTATGATCTCTGTGAAAATTAGGAATGACCAGATTCAGAATGATTTAGAGGGTCCAAAATTAGTACTGTATCTCTTGGTTAATATGAAGTAAACTTCTAATGAGAGACTACCTACAGGTTTTTATGTAAACAGTGTTTTCTGAGTTGTTGAAAATAAAAGACCAACAATATTTTTCTTCAGTTACCTGTCTACGGCTTCATTTTCCTACATAGGCACACTTGTATTACCAACTTAAACTCTCAGATATGAGCAGTGTTAATTCACTGACTTGATACACTGCTACTGAAAATTTACTGTGTGGAAACAGTAAGGCTAAACCCCAGGCAAGGACTGATGGGTCTATTCCTCAGACCTCTGAGGAATTCAGATGGAGAGGCACACGCACATTTTATACAAAAACATATGGACAAAAGCAAATAATTTTCATTTACTTGTATTTTACTGCAGATGATTATTATACACATAAAGAAAATGATGACTCTTGACTCTGAGCCAATTTGTTGGGATGGAACCCAGTGGCTTAGTAGTTTGGTATTTGCTATTTAGCTTTTGATTTTTCCTTTTCACAGCTTTACTGAGATATAATTCGCATGGCATAGTATATTGAGAGAATGGTGCATCTGTTGTTGCAGTCAATTTCAGAATATTTTCATTCCCCAAAAAGAAACACCACACCCCTTCATCATCATGTCCCAGGAACCTTATCACCTCAAAGTCTGGGCAAATACTAATCTGCTTTCAGTTTCTGTAGACTTGTTCACTCTGGATGTTTCATGTAATTGGGACCGTAATAACATGCGGTCCTTTGGACGTGATGTTGTTTAATTACCACAGTGTTTTCAAGATTCATCGGTGTTGTTACAGTGTGTCTTTTATGGCCAGGTAATTCTCCATTGTGTGGATATACCACCATGGGTTCATTCGTTCATCAGTGGATGGGCATTGGGCTTGTTTTCCACTTTTTAACTCTTCTAAATATAGCTGCTGTGAACCTTCATATGCATGTTTTTTTCTGGATGTGTGTTCATATTTCTTGTTTATGTACCTGGGAGTGA
Organism: Meles meles; assembly: GCF_922984935.1. NCBI lineage: Eukaryota > Metazoa > Chordata > Mammalia > Carnivora > Mustelidae > Meles > Meles meles. Next base: position 473,858 of record NW_025721150.1, read on the forward strand.
ATGTAGGATCCTAGGTAACTCTGTGTTTAGCCATTTGCAGAGCTTCAGAACTAGGTCCCAAAGTGACATCACCATTTGACATTCCCACTAGCAGTTTATGAGAGTTGAGTCTATCCGTGTCTTTGCTGGCACTTTCTATGTCTTTTTTAATATAGCCATCCTCATGAGTATAAAGTCATGAGTATAAAGTCATGGTTTTGGTTTGCCTTTCCTTGATGTCTAATGATGTTGAGTATCTTCTCTTGTGCTTATTGGCCATTTGCATATCTTCTTTAGAGAACTGTCCATTCAGATCCTTTGGCCACTTAAAAACTGGCTTCTTTATCTTTATTTAATTGTGACAATTCAAAAACAATTCTTCATATACAAATTCTTTGTCAAATATATGATTTACAAAGTTTTCTTCTACTCTGTGGGTTTTCATTTTACTTTGTTAATAGTACTCCTCTAAGCATATAAGATTTTAATCTTTGCAGAGTCCACGATATCTATTCTTTTCTTTTGATTGCTTGTGCTGTTGGTGTCATAACTAAGAAACCATTGCCTAATCCCAGTGAACAAATAGCCTTTGTATTTTTTTCTATTTTTTAAAAATTATAGATCTTAATTTTATATCTTTGATTCATATTGAGCTAATTTTTATATATGGCATGAGATAGGAGTCCAACAATTCTTTTGCATGTGGATGTCCAGGTGTCCCTGCACCATTTGTTGGCAGGTAATTAACTTTAATCATCAGGTGTTTACCCTGTAGTTCAAAGTGGTAAATGAGCACTATGTTAGAAGATGTAGTCTGCAGTATACAAGGAAGACTCTTCCCCACCCAGTTCCACAGCAATGTTTACATATCCTTAAGAACAGCATTCCACGGAGTCCCTGAAAGGTTGGTATGTGGATAGTGATATAGATATGGAGGAGAGTGGATTTTAAAAACACACATAACCCTTCACTTCTTTTTTTTGTGTGTGTGTGTGTTTTCTCATTTTATTTATTTTTTCAGCGTAACAGTATTCATTCTTTTTGCACAACACCCAGTGCTCCATGCAAAACGTGCCCTCCCCATTACCCACCACCTGTTCCCCCAACCTCCCACCCCTGACCCTTCAAAACCCTCAGGTTGCCCCAACCTCCCACCCCTGACCCTTCAAAACCCTCAGGTTGTTTTTCAGAGTCCATAGTCTCTTATGGTTCGCTTCCCCTCCCCAATGTCCATAGCCCGCTCCCCCTCCCCCAATCCCACCTCCCCGCAGCAACCCCCAGTTTGTTTTGTGAGATTAAGAGTCATTTATGGTTTGTCTCCCTCCCAATCCCATCTTGTTTCATTTATTCTTCTCCTATCTCCTACCCCCCCATGTTGCTTCTCCATGTCCTCATATCAGGGAGATCATATGATAGTTGTCTTTCTCCGATTGACTTATTTCACTAAGCATGATACACTCTAGTTCCATCCACGTCGTCGCAAATGGCAAGATTTCATTTCTTTTGATGGCTGCATAGTATTCCATTGTGTATATATACCACATCTTCTTTATCCATCCATCTGTTGATGGACATCTAGGTTCTTTCCATAGTCTGGCTATTGTAGACATTGCTGCTATAAACATTCGGGTACACGTGCCCCTTCGGATCACTGAACTGTTGGGATTTCATCAAGATCAAAAGCTTTTGCACAGCAAAGGAAACAGTTAACAAAACCAAAAGACAACTGACAGAATGGGAGAAGATATTTGCAAACGACATATCAGATAAAGGGCTAGTATCCAAAATCTATAAGGAACTTAGCAAACTCAACACCCAAAGAACAAACAATCCAATCAAGAAATGGGCAGAGGACATGAACAGACATTTCTGCAAAGAAGACATCCAGATGGCCAACAGACACATGAAAAAGTGCTCCACGTCACTCGGCATCAGGGAAATACAAATCAAAACCACAATGAGATATCACCTCACACCAGTCAGAATGGCTAAAATGAACAAGTCAGGAAATGACAGATGCTGGAGAGGATGTGGAGAAAGGGGAACCCTCCTCCACTGTTGGTGGGAATGCAAGCTGGTGCAACCACTCTGGAAAACAGCATGGAGGTTCCTCAAAATGTTGAAAATAGAACTACCCTATGACCAAACAAACCCTTCACTTCTTGAGTATATAGTTTGTACAAGGCATTGTACTAGGCTTTGGGAATGCAAAGAGAGCCCTACTATAGAGCAGAATTCCAGTAAATAATCTTTAAAGGACTGGAGACAGTTGGAAAAAAGTTACAGTCCCAGCTCTCTAGTAATGGGCAGAAAGATAAATAATCTAATATGAAAGCTATAACTGAGCCATAATATGTGAAGCAGGAGAGGAACACGGTGACTGAACATATAATGGATATAACTGATTAAAAAAAAAAAGTCAAAATGGATAGCAACTTACAGATTAGTTGGTAATAGTCCATCAATTTTGTCATTATTGAAGTATTTTAAAAAATAATTTCAGGCATTTTGTTCTCATGTTCAGTTATGACCTCTATTTTACTTTTTGGCAGAATAAGACTTTGCCCTTATGACTGAATATAACTGTAGGAGAGACAGCTTAGAAAATCAAAGATCGAAATAACTTTCTTCTGTTTATCTTACATTTCATTCACAAATTGCTGCTAGTAAAATCACAGCCATTTTAAAAATGGAATCACCTTTATTCCCTTTTACAACTTCTTCCAAGGTCCTCTTTATCTTTCCCAATTGGAAGGGGAGGTATAAATAAATGCTACTTTGTACTTGTTTTTTAGCTCATATACAATTCTTGTTTCATTTTATGGGCCCTTGAAGACTAGACAAGTGATGCAATATCAAGAGAATCATTACCAAAAGGTCAATGCAATTAATTCTTTTAACTAATATGTAGTTTCTCTGTTTGGGAAAAAAATAGACTTACTAGGGCACCCAGGTGGATGAGTCAGATAAGTAGTGCACTCTTGATTCTGGCTCAGGTGTGGGTCTCAGGGTCCTGAGATTGAGCTCTGCACTGAGCATGGAGCCTGCTTGAGGTTTTCTCTCTTCCTTTCCTTTTGGCCCTCTCACTTTTCTCCCTCCTCCCTCCCTCTCTTAAAAAAATTAAAAAAAAATAAAAATTAAAAAAAACCAGATTGCCACTTTAAAAATATTCAGTTTCAGAATGGGATCTAGTATTTGTGAGGTCATCTGGCTGTGAATGTCAAGCTTCTGGGCATTCTGAAAAATCTTACTCTACATTGTGATTTAAGTTAACAGCAACAATAGGAAACACTGTTTTAAACCTAGCCTCTGTTCTCTGTGAGGCAAAGAATCATAGTTTTTACTAACATTGAATAGCTGAAATGTGTTGTTGCTAGTATAGGCATAGCCTCAACCTGCCCTGAGAGGCATACAGGGTAATCTATTTGTAGAGGAAGCAATTGTCTCTTTTTCTATTTCCATGTGTTGTATTTCACAGAGTTGTTATAAACAAAAAGTAAAATCCAAGTCTTTGTTGCGAGAGAACAGACTCTTTGATAGATATGGGAATTTGTTTTGAAATGACAATTGCCCTTTTGTTTTGTTATGCTTTTGAAGAAAAAGAGTTGTGTGTAATTTTAATGAATAGACACGTAAATCTTTTCTTAACATCCTACTACATTGCCCATTTGGCCATGGGGGAAAGGCAGAGAGAGAATCTTAAGCAGGCTCCTTGCCCAGCATGGAGCCCAACATAGGGCTAATTCTCAAGACCCTGAGATCATGACCTGAGCTGAAATCAAGAGTCTGAAGGTTATGGGGCGCCTGGGTGGCTCAGTGGGTTAAAGCCTCTGCCTTCGGCTCAGGTCATGATCCCAGGGTCCTGGGATAGAGCTCAGCATGGGGCTCTCTTGCTCAGCAGGGAGCCTGTTTCCTCTCTCTCTCTCTCTTCCTCTCTCTCTCTCTCTCTCTCTGCCTGCCTCTCTGCCTACTTGTGATCTCTGTCAAATAAATCAATAAAATCTTAACAACAACAACAGCAAAAAAGAGTCCAAAGGTTAACCACTAAACTACCCTAGTGGACTTGTAATTACTTCCAAGAAGAATGAATCCCATGAATCTTAAATTGGCTCATATAATGTTTATTTACTTTCTTGCATGTCCAGGGTATATCTTTGGTGGACACTCAACATGAGAATATCAGAAATAGAAGGGCTCTAAGAGACTGTGTAGTCCAAATTTTCTCATTTCCTATATTAGTAGTTGAAAGCCCAGAGAAGTGACTGAGCTGCCTTGGGTTGCATATCTCAATAGTGGTGAGACTTACTGCAAACAGTAGGATCTCAAATAAAAATAACATTCTTCCTGTAGTTTGATTATATTCTGTTGCATGTGACTCCAAAAGATGAGGTAGGTACACTCTTCATTTCACTCCTTGTTCATCTGATAATTTTGTAACTAAGGAAACATGGTGAACTTAGCCTGGATATGAACCTCTGTGTTAGGTCTCCATGAGAAAGTCCATGAGATTCTCCATGAGAAACTCCTATTTTAAAGAAACTTTTACAGAAGAAGATTGGTGACCCTTATTTGATTATTCATTCTCATGTTTACCAGCCTTCGCTCTCAGGAAGACTTCTTTGTCCAAAGGTTTCAAATTTGGGGTCCATGAATCCCTAAGGAATCCATGTTATGCAGGTCTCTGAACCCTTTGGAGTTACATGCACAATGTAATTCACAGCTTTTTAAATTTTTCAGAGAACCTCTCCCCTAGGTTTCAATGTGGTTTCTCAGTCTACAGATTAGCAATGATTCTTTTTGTGTTGCCTTCCTTGGAAGACACTTTCTATCCTCCATATTATGACCCAGCATTAAAGTGAAGATTATTTCTCCTTCTGAATGAAGAACTTCAGATCATATTAGCGTTTCTCACAGACTCTTCTTCCCCCAACACTTTGAATACTATCTATGGTTGTCTTTTGAACATCTCTAAATTCTTTGTACACCTGAAAGGTGAGGAGTGCAGAATTAGAAATCCTCTATGAATGAAGCTGCAGTGAGGAGCACGGATCTGCTGCATATGATGTCAGAGTTTTAGGGGCCACATAAGCAAGGCTGCTGAGATAGATCCAGGAATGTGGTTCTACTAAGATGGACTAGGCATATCCTGACCTAGCTCAACACGGAGTAAGGAACCCAGGGAAGACTTAAAGGATTCGCACATTTCAAAGCTCAAAGCATGGTAAATAGATGCTGAATAAAGGGAGTTTGGAGGATTGGTGTAAGGAATCTAGCACAGGCCCAAAGGTGAAACAGAATTCTCAGAATACGTGCCTGTGAACAAACAAACAAACTATCCTTCTTAGGAACATCAACCCATCTTTTACGGTTGACATTCTTCACATGGGGACAAGTCACTGGACCTCATAGTGCAAGTACTTGTCTCCCAGGTTTCCTTCTCCGCGCCACCTCTGCAGTCACACTAGGCTCAGAATGGTGGATTGAGGGGAGTTATGTTCGCAAGAGATGTGAGTAATGGCAACAGTGGGATGGAGCTGACCATCTGTAAGATAGAATGTAGGTTATCAAACCCACAGACTTTTCTGGGAATCTGATGAAAACTGTGGGTTCTCTCTCCAGAAAGAAGGCATAAGTACATACCATCTAAACAAGAGAAGTACACAATTGAACCATCCCTGAAACTCATTCCTGGTTAATAATTCCTGATTGAGAAGTATGGTATTGTCTATTTCTCACCCATTTGCTTCCTGTCTTTTACTCATGGTTTATGTAATTGTGTCAGTTGCCCTCTGAGCTGTACTCAGAGGTTGGGGCATAGAATTTCCATATGTGAGCTAAAAGATTAAGGTGGGGATAGCAACACCTTATATGGGGAATATGATTATTCCCCTGTTCCTGTGCGAGGATCTACTTTTGATTATACTAGAAGCAGTTCCCTTATGAATAATGTAATGATGTGTGCTGATCCTGAGCCAGTTAGCTTTCTCTAGTTGCCCCTAAAGCAGCACTCAGTTCCCAGGATTGCTGACCTAGGCCCTCTGGTGGTAGGGGAGACCTCTGGCCAGTATAAGGTCAGAGAGTAGAGCAGGAAAAATGGCCAAAGCCTGAACTTCAGCCCTGGCCATTGAGAAGCATATTGGTGATTTTACCTATTTGTTTCCAGTGGCAGGTCCACTGACTCTATCTAGAATGGTGAATCTATAAGGTGTAATTTAGAGAGTGATTATCTGGAGCATACAAGTTGAATAAATCTCTACTTACCAAAAATCAGAGGTCCTCTGAAACAAAGTACTTGAATTATAGTTAATCCTATGTGTATATACCACTAAGAAAAAGAAAAAAATATATCTTTTTTTTTTTTTTTTAGTTATAGCAAGAAAAAAAATCTGTTTGGAAGATGGGATCCTAAATATGTAAGTATTTAAATCTATTAAATATGTAAGATAGTCTCTTTTGCTGTAGAGGATTTCTTTTGTCTCTCTTTACTTGATCTCTTCAAATCCTGACTTTTTTTGAGGCCCAGTTTATGTTCTGTCCTGCCTATGAAAGAGAGATAATAGAGCTACTCGATGGCATTTTGGAATATAAATGAGAGAGTCCACTTCTGCCTTTAGCAGAGTGGCTGGAACATAGTAAACCATCTATGTATCTATTAGCTCCAGTTCATGCTAATGGGTATGATACTACTTTTCCCAAATGCTCTGATCAACTTTTAACCTCCTTATTCTCTATGACTTCTGTGCTGATGTTATTTAATAAGGTCTGTATTTTATGTGATTCATAAAGACTTCTAGAGCTGGTGTTTATGACCAGTTGCTTTAAAACTACTTTAAAAATCTCCTAGGACCTGTTACACAAATGTGGAGGCTCTGCATACTGTTGAAGTTTAATGATAGAAATATGTAGGCATCAGAATACTAAAAGATGAGTTATTTTAACCACCACCTATCTTGGTTTTGCACAGATGTTAGCTTATTTTTTATCATAAGGTGATACTTGTGCCTGGGCATGAGGCAAGTTTTTCCTGTTTTAAATATGAAGAAAGATAACCAAAACGAGATTATAAAAAATGGAATGCTGATTTCTTATATGCATTATTAAATTAATTAATGAATGTATCAGGAAATTTGAAGTGGCAAAACAGGCTAACTTTCTATGGAAATGACCATTTTACCCATGAAGACTAAATATCATTTCGATAGACATTTTCAACAAGTCTTTCATAATATGTAGAAATTGAATGAATATTCAGTCATTAACTTATTCATTAATTTTTCAATGGCATTTTACGCAGGAGGAGTTTTTATGTTCAAAGGAATCCTGTGATGATTTTCCTCTAATCTGTGAATCATTTTATATAAAGTGAAATCCTTATCACATTTTCTTAAAATAAGAGTATAACTGAAATTTCTGTGAATGATGTGCTAATTGAACATAAAATCAGTATGAAGTCGTGTTTTTTTTTTTCAGTGCCAAAAATAAATTATAGAACCAAATCCCAATTAGTGAAACTTCTAGAGTACTGTGGCCACTCTCTTAGTACTCAGTATGTTCTCAGACTCTGGCAGTTCCCACACATGTCCCTAGAAGACACATTGGGCATTAGGTTGAACAGGAAATATAAATTACTTTTAATAGAAGCCAAATCAAAATGTAATTAGAAAGATACTCTTCTTCCAAATAAATAATACTTTTCAATGTTTATAGACATGACTTCTGGATTATTGGCATTAATTTACCTTTGCCTTTGTGTGGAAAAAAGCTAACAGTAATATTTTCACAGTTTGACTGTGATTATCTAGAAAACTCAAGAGTAAGTATTGTTCGATGGAGGCAGACAGAAGAGGCAGAATTATTAGTACAACTGTATATATGGATATATTGTTAATACAAAAATAGCTTTAGGGGCACCTGGGGTGGCTCAGTGGGTTAAAGCCTCTGCCTTCGGCTCGGGTCATGATCTCAGGGTCCTGGGATCAAGCCCCGCATCCGGCTCTCTGCTCAGCGGGGAGCCTGCTTCCGTTCCTCTCTCTCTCTGCCTGCCTTTCTGCCTAGTTGTGATTTCTCTCTATCAAATAAAATATTTAAAAAAATAGCTTTATTATCTACTTTATAAAAATAGTGTTAGGCATAATTGCTTATTGGAAGCTTCTAGGATAGATATGTTTCAGGCTTTTCAATGATAAGGAGTCCTTATATCAGTGGATTTTTAGCCCAAGATCAGGGGTCATTAGTGGCCTATTTACCCCCAAGCTTGTGAGACTCTGTAATCGCAGGCATGTATATACTTAAAGTTTGTGTTTGGAAGTTTGGAATATTGTGGAGCATTTGTATTGATCTCAGAGATTTAGTGGGCAATGGCCAGAGATGGTAGATGCACAGGGTATCCTGCACATCAAAGATTTGTGGGGACCTCTATGGCTTTGAGGGTTCCATGCATGGCATGTTTGTGTAGGGAGCTGAAAAACTTTATATGATTGTTTCCATCTATAACTTCACTTTGTTTGAGGTATAAAGACAAAGTATTTTTATATGCTTTTGTTTTAATAAACACTAAATTTTCCACAAGTGCCACTACCTCGCCTATCAAAAGTTAATTGTACCTTATATTGTTTGGGACGATTTCAGAAAATCATTTGACTTCATTTTCCTGTACTTGTGTGGTATGGCTTCTTACCCTCTGTCTATTCTTAAACTTAAATATATCATTTGAAAGTTCTATAACCATGTGGGTCCGTCATTGTCTTTTAGTATAGTCCTGCAAGAGCATATACCTATTGAAATATATAATTTAGTAGTGATTACATTTATTTTAATTTCTTTGTATTGCTATTAGGGAATTGTATTGATATTTTTGAAATTCTTTTAAATATGTCTGAATTTCATTTCATGGTAGAAAAGAAGGAATGGAAATGAATACATACATGTAGACGTCACTATCCCATTAGGGATCTGGGTCTCATAGGGTTGAGAAGGAAGAGGCAGTTGAAGTACTGGGTCAGTAACACTGACAACACCTACCCACCTTAGTGAAATTGTGGTGCGCTAGAGAACCCATGCACTAAGACACAGCCGTGTCCTTCCCAATCCTGCCTTCCCATTACCTCTGCAATAATTAGGGCTTACATTAGACCCAGTTCCTAAATTTCTGCCTCAGGAATAATGAAATATGGTGAACTTGTATCAAGATAACCACAGGAAATAAAAGTATATTTAAGTTGAGGTTGTATATGTTATAATCTTCAATTTATTTCTTATGAGTTTCTCCAGGTCAGGAAAGTGAGTGCATAGCACAGGGGAATAGAGTCTTCGTCTATCATACAGAAAGAGTGCTTTTACTCTGTGCAGTGCTGGGCAGTCGATGTGTACAAAAAGAAAGCTGTTGGGTGTTGAATATGTACAAGGTTTTTGTACATAATGTAGTCTCCGCTTTGGAGGAACCATAAATGTCTTCTAGTCTGGTGGTTTCCAGAGCTTTCTAGTTAGTGTTCTGCAGTGGGATCCAGAGAATTGCACAATTGTCAGAGACTCCTCATGGTTGATTTCAATACACCCTTGGTGGAGAACCACTAGGACAAGCTACAAAAGAATCCCTTTTTTTGAAATGGACATCTATGGCTTGCTAGCACTGAAATCAACATAGGGTTATATGCAAAGCTGGCATCCCTTTAAAATGATACAGGTTTTCTTTATTATATAAAGAATATAAAAATATGTACACATGTTAGTTTTTATTTATTTATTTATTTACTTTGAGGGGACTAGGGAGAAGGAAAGAGGGAGAGGGAGTATCTTAATCTCATACCACACAAACCTTGGAGCTCAATATTGCAGTCACATCTCACAAGACCTGAGATGAAATCAAGAGTTGGATGCTTTACCCACTGAGTCACCCAGGGAAACCAATCATTGGTAGACTTATATTAAAAAAATGTTGGAAATGCTGTTGTACTAAATCCCATTTATGTGTATGGCTGCAGATTACAATGACTTAGCCACATTGGTGAGTATCATAAGGTGACCATTGGTATATTAAGAGCAATGGGCTTTAGAATTCTGATGGCTACTAGTTATTTTCTATTTATAATTCTACTGAAGTAACAAACTCTAAGCAGCAATGTTGATGTTGTTCAGACAAATAAGGATGGTTATTATTAGGATAGGAACCACTGGTGGCATGAAGAACAGAGAATAACCCCTTTCTGAAGGTCATCAAAATAGAACAGAACCACCACAGATCTATAACATGTCCGTCTACTGTAGGTGGAAATGGAAACTCACAAAACCATAGCTATGATAGGGATTAGCTATAATCCAGGAATGCTCCACTTTTAAGAGTGCTAAATTAATTCATTTCAATATGATTCAGTGTTTTGTATTTTATGTTCATATGTTTTATGTTTGTGTGTGTGTGATTTTTATGGCTATATATGTTCATTTTTCAAAGGAAAGTTAAGCTATATTTCTTTATTAATTGATCAATAGTAGGATTGGTCATTGATCTAGAACTTTTTTCTTAAACCCCTGTTTCCAAGCATAAACAGTGAGAACCATTTGCAGGAATTAAATGCAAAATGAACTGCATTATACACTTCAGTGTCATTGAAGGGGGTTATTTTGGAAACATTCTATGCTTGCTAAACAAATTGTCCATTGTAGCTAAAGTTTTGTCATTTGTCACCACTTAACATGTTTTTTTTTTATTTGTTTATTTTCAACATACCAGTGTTTATAGTTTTTGCACCACACCCAGTGCTCCATGCAGTACGTGCCCTCCCTGTTACCCACCACCTGACATTTTTAAAAGATTTTATTTTAATTCCAGTTAGATAATACACAACATAATGCTAGTTGAAGATATATAATATGGTGATTCAACACTTCCATACAACACCTGGTAATCATCACAAGTGTACTTGTTAATCCCTATCCCCTATTTAATACCTTCCCAACACCCTCCCCTAGGTGATCATCTCCTCCTTCTTTGGAGTTATGGGTCTGTTTATTGGTTTGCCTCTCTCTCTTTTTTCCCCTTTGCTCCTTTCTTTTTTGAATTCACATACGAGTAAAAACTTAATGGTGTTTGTCTTTCTGTGGTTTATTTCACTTGTCATAATACTCTCTAGATTCATTCATGTCACTGCAAATGGCAAGAATTCATTGTATTTATGGCTTAGCAATATTATATTATATACCTATATCTGATGTCTAATATGTATTACATATCTATATATCTATACATATCTCTATATATGACATATATTATATATCTATAGATTGTCTATATAAATATCTATACACATGTATAGATATAATTTATATACCTATTTATACATATATATATTTATACATCTGTATAGATTTATATAATGGTATAAACACCTTTTCTTCTTTAGTTATTTAGCTGTTGATGGACAACTGGACTCCTTCCATATTTTGGGTACTGTGGTCAAATATACAGTATTGCTTATGTATGCAAACTATTGAGAATGTCTGTGGCTTTTAGACATCAACTTACATTTTATAAATTACTTATAAGAAAAAAAAAGAAAAATTACCACAAAAATAGAGTGACTGGTACTATATAATTATTTTGTCAAATCCCTATTATTTATTTTTCTGAATTAATGGAATCTGTCTTAAATCCTGAAATAGGATGGAATGGTATTGTTCTTAAAGAGTTCACAAGGTGAAATTAATGGACTTCTAAGAAGCAGGACTAGTGGGAACTTTGTTACATTTCTACAGAGCAGATCCTCTGAATTACTCTTATTATGGTCCCCATCATCTTGTTTCTCAGGCTGTAAATGATGGGGTTGACTACTGGTATCAGGATAGTGTAGGAGACAGCAGGGACCTTAACCTCTCTGGAGTTTGGAAGGATCTTGGGCATGAGTAAGTGTAAACAAGGATCCATGTGGGCCAGAGTCAACATGACTGGAACATCACAAAAGAAATGGTTGATGGCTTTGGATCTATTCTAAGGGATTTGGAAGTCATATGCAGTGTGGGCATAGGAGTTGATTGAGCACAAGATCAAAGATCCTCTTATGGTCACCACACAAACTCTTTTGCCCATACAAACAGCATAGTGGAGAGGAAAGCAAATTTGCTGCATAATGATCATAGGCCACAGACGTCAATAAAAATCCATCTGCATCAGATAAATTAATGAAAAAGAAACTCTGAGTTGCACATTTGTTTCCAGAGAGATAATCAGAAACCATCTTGGGGACATTCCTGGAGATACAGTTCAGGTCCATGAGGGAGTTGACTAAGTAGAAAATACATGGGTGTGTGGAGGTGGGTGTCCAGGATGATCATGGACAGGTTACCAAACATAGCCATTAGGAAAAGGAGAAAACTGAGAATGAAGAAAAACAGGATAATTCTTCATGGTGAGAATAACCCCAATAAGAATAAATCAGTTGATGTTTGGTTAATATTTTCTGTGTGTCATTAATTTAGTTTCCCCTAAAGGGAGACACATAATAAGTACAGAAAAAACAATCTCTTATTAATTCATTATTTTAGTTCCACTCTGACTTATTCAGGACACATTGCCTCTCTTAAAAAAATTAGCACATATCTTGAAAAAAATCTCCTCATAGTTAAAAATCTTGATGTCATACAAATATCAAACTCCAAAATAGTTCATAGAAATGTGTAAATTTGTAAGGATAATATATTTTGGTGACTTTATTAAGATACCCATATTTTATTTTTCTGTATAAGTTTAGTTATGATCAATGGCAGTCTTAGTACTTGTTATATATGCATTGTAAGGCAGTGTAAATGCATAAATTATAGACCCGTACATAAATATATTTTATGACACACAGGCAGTGATTTTTTTCTCTAAGTAAGCCCTAAGATTTCTGAAATTATAGTAGTCTATCAGGACACGGTGTAGATATATATCCTTTTGGTTTGTTCATTTGTTTGTTTTGGTGCCAAGACATATTATCTACTTCATTTTCCCCCAGAAGTCTACAATGAAGAGTTGTTGACAACTATAACTTATAAGAAGCCGATTTGGTCCTCCTCACTCTATAGTCAAATGCTTTAAAGAAACTCCTTTCCTGACAGTTTTCTCTAAAATTTTATTTTAGCTCCTTGGTTCTGCTTACGCTCTCTGAAAATATCTGTATTATTCTTCTGCTTGTCACAATTATATAACAGTTAGCATTGCTTTATGACACCTCTTCTTATTCTGTTTGACCTTTTGATTTTGTGTATTTAAAACACTTTCAATTTTTTGATAAGTGTGAGTTTAGCTCCTATATGTATCAATCTCTGTCATAGAAATCAACTAACATAATACAGAAGTAAATCTACATGACTTTAAATGAAGTGGGAAACAGAGTAGAGGGTGGAATCAGAGATAGAAAGGTGAAGAACACATTGGGTGAAGACGTTTTAAGGAACAGACACTTAAAAAGAGTAGGAGAAATGGCATTTTGAGAATATTCTAAGTAGGAAGGAGTGGAGAGAATCTTCTCCAGAAGGAATACTATCAGTGAGTAAAGCCCAGCATGCTGTGCCTACAAAGGATTGTAGTGCTTCACTCTCTCATACTTTTCTAGGATCAAAGCCATCAGAATATTGAGGAATTCTTTGTATGAAAGATAGACACACACCCATATAGTTATACTGAATTAAAAATGACCTACATAAATGCCTGGTTGTGGATATTAAGGAGGTACGTATTGCATGGAGCACTGGGTGTGGTGCATAAACAATGAATCTTGGAACACAGAAAAAATAAAATTAAATTTAAAAAAAGATAAATGCAAGACCCTTTTACAACAAAAATGAGAATTTGTTAAATCCATACTAAAAATGTCATGTGTTATTTAAAATGAAGGGTCAAATAATAACCTTTCTTAAAATAAATGATAATAATTAATGTAATAAATGTAATGAAAGTTTGAAAAGATAAATTGATGAAAATCGACCAGAAAGCACAGTAAAACACAAAATTTGACACTTAGGAGAGAAAATAGAGTGAGAGGAATAATAAAAGATGACCCAACATATACTTATGGGCATTTCTGTAAATGTGTATGACATTCATTTTTTTTGACACAATATTTATTTATTTTTAATTTAATGTTACAAAAAGACCTTTTTTCTTTCTTTTTTTTTTGTATCTATGAAAGAATCATGTTTATTTAAAATGAACACAATTTAACAATTGTCAAATGGGAAGAAAGAAATTACAGAAAAAAAAATATAACCATCCATATATGCCTGGTTTGCTTATTTCTTTCAAAGTGAATGAGAGTCTTAAGATTGGGCTAAAGGTCGCTTTACATGTTATTTTCTGTATTTTTTGAAGTACACCATCTATAATCTAATCATTTCTGGAAAGTTTTTTTATTTTTCTATAGGTCAAGAAACATTAGAAATATAGTTTCATGAACAATAAAGATATACATCAGGCTCCCTATTCTGTTATTTGGTGTTGTTTTTGTTTTTTGCGGTTTTTTTTTTTATTTTTTCAAATTTTTTAAATTTTTTTCAACATAACAGTATTTATTGTTTTTGCACCACACCCAGTGTTCCATTCAATATGTGCCCTCCCTATAACCCCCCACCGAGTTCCCCCAACAACCCAATCCCTACCCCTTCAAAACCCTCAGGTTCTTTTTCAGAGTCCATAGTCTCTCATGGTTCACCTCCCCTTCCAATTTCCCTCAACTTCCTTCTCCTCTCCATCTTCCCATGTCCTTCATGTTTTATGTTATGCTCCACAAATAAGTGAAACCATATGATACTTGACTCTCTCTGCTTGATTTATTTCACTCAGCATAATCTCTTCCAGTCCTGTCCATGTTGCTACAAAAGTTGGGTATTCATCCTTTCTGATGGAGGCATAATACTCCATCATGTATATGGACCACATCTTCCTTATCCATTTATCTGTTGAAGGGCATCTTGGTTCTTTCCACAGTTTGACGACCGTGTCATTGCTGCTATAAACATTGGGGTACAGATGGCTCTTCTTTTCACTACATCTGTATAAAAGAACTTTTTTCTAAACCAATATATGATTTACAATATTGAATGATGATATAAAGAACACAGAAAATTAGCATAAATAATCATTAAATGGTATTTTCTTGAAAATACTCAATATTGGGGTGCTTGGGTGGTTCAGTGGATTAAGCCTCAGCCTTCAGCTCAGGTCATGGTCTCAGGGTCCTCGGATGGAGCCCAGCATCAGACTCTCTGCTCAGCAGGGAGCCTGCTTCCTCCTCTCTCTCTGCCTGTCTCTGCCTACTTGTGATCTCTGTCAAATAAATACATAAAAATCTTAAAAAAAAGAAAATACTCAATATTGTCTTGAAAACAATTTCTTGATAATCCTCAAAATGAGGTAGACTGGTATTCTAAATTCCCCTTGAGAGAAATTATGATAATATGAGAAGAAATCTATACAGCTATGCATATAAAATAACATCACGTTTCAAATACTGTTATATATTTTATATGTGAACAATAAATTCTAGGAGATGGAATAAAGCTCTAGATGCATATCCTCAAACATAACATGGTATGTAGCCACGTTGACAGAATGGGAAGGGGAGGCAAAAACGATGATGTAGGAATGGGATGACTCATCATTCACAGTGGCCTGAGTTACAAATCATGGCCTGGTATTTTGGATATTTAGAAATCAAGTATTAGAGATGAGCATATTGTTTTAAAAACTGAGAAAGTATTGGGGAAAATTATAAATGAATTTGAAGTATTTTTCCTGGGTGTCAAGAGGCACAGGTTATGGGATCATAATTTTATCCTGTGGTTTGTTGATGCCATTCCATACATTCTTGGGATAATACACTAAAGTGATAAAAAAGTTATTTCAGTTAGTAATTTCCACGTACTCAAATTATTGCAGATGTTCATTTCCTAAACTACCTTGAAATACCTACATCATGGTTCTGGGTCTATGTGAAGCAACTGATTTTCAGTTATTGGGTGGTCATGGTCAACTTGTAGAGGAAAAACTGGGAGAGCTGGTTGTGTTCATAAATTAAATAGATATTGCATTTGACACAGAAGCCGCATTAGATATTGAATATCTGTTTATAAACTCTGATCTGTAGAATTATATTTTTATATTAAAATACTTAGATTATTTCCCCATTACTTTAATTTTACTCAACGATGTAAAGAATACCATTCTCTTTACTTTGCAAAAGATTTGCACCTGCTTCAATCTTTTAAACTTCACTAGAACTTTTGGGTCTAGCATCGGCATTACTGACAATAGACAGTGGAGAAAAAGGGAAAGAGATGGTTTCTTAATGAGTTGGAGAACTAAGGCTTGAACCTGAAGGAGGTTCATACATGGCAGAGAAAATAGGACTATACGCTTCCATTGACCATGTCAAGATTGGTGCCAGGAGTTAATTTTATTTAATCCTGACCAAAGTCTCTCGGGGTTGAGACTACATCAATATGAATGCAGATAGTTGCTGTTGATAAATCAAGTTTCAGAGATTTAAAGGGAATTCTTTGGATTTCTTGTATTAACATAGGTGGTAAATAGATGCAGATATTTATATGTGAAATTTCTATTTAAAAAGAATACTATCATAACACTAAATATTTTAGGCAACAATTAGGAAATATCAAATGGTTATTTTTAACTACTCAGTACTAAATAGAAATTAAAAGAAAATTTAAAAGCTATTAATTAAAAATGCACTATTGATGAAAGAGTGTGAAGAATACATACACGTTATTTAAGCCTAAGTAGCTTGGTTTAGTGCTTCTATATTGTCATTTCAAGAAATTTCTTGTTTAAAGAAGAACTAATTTCTATTCTCCTGAAACTGTTCCAAAAAATAGAAATGGAAGGAAAACTTCCAAACTCATTTTATGAGGCCAGCATCACCTTGAGCCCAAAACCAGACAAGGATCCCATCAAAAAAGAGAACTACAGACCAATATCCTTGATGAACACAGATGCAAAAATTCTCACCAAAATACTAACCAATAGGATTCAAAAGTACATTAAAAGGATTATTCACCACGATCAAGTGGGATTTATTCCAGGGCTGCAGGGTTGGTTCAACATCCACAAATCAATCAATGTGATACAACACATTAATAAAAGAAAGAACAAGAACCATATGATACTCTCAATAGATGCTGAAAAAGCATTTGACAAAGTACAGCATCCCTTCCTGATCAAAACTCTTCAAAGTGTAGGGATAGGGGGCACATACCTCAATATTATTAAAGCCATCTATGAAAAACCCACCACAAATATCATTCTCAATGGAGAAAAACTGAAAGCTTTTCTGCTAAGGTCAGGAACACGGCAGGGATGTCCATTATCACCACTGCTATTCAACATAGTACTAGAAGTCCTAGCCTCAGCAATCAGACAACAAAAAGAAATTAAAGGCATCCAAATTGGCAAAGAAGAAGTCAAGCTATCACTCCTCACAGATGATATGATACTATATGTGGAAAACCGAAAAGACTCCACTCCAACAGTGCTAGAACTTGTACAGGAATTCAGTAAAGTGTCAGGATATAAAATCAATGCACAGAAATCAGTTGCATTTCTGTACACCAACAACAAGACAGAAGAAAGAGAAATTAAGGAGTCAGTCCCATTTACAATTGCACCCAAAACTATAAGATACCTAGGAATAAATCTAACCAAAGAGGCTAAGAATCTATATGCAGAAAACTATAAAGTACTCATGAAAGAAATTGAGGAAGACACAAAGAAATGGAAAAATGTTCCATGCTCCTGGATTGGAAGAATAAATATTGTGAAAATGTCTATGCTACCTAAAGCAATCTACACATTTAATGCAATCCCTATCAAAATACCATCCATTTTTTTCAAAGAAATGGAACAAATAATCCTAAAATTTATATGGAACCAGAAAAGACATCGAATAGCAAAGGAATATTGAAAAAGAAAGCCAAAGTGGGTGGCATCACAATTCCGGACTTCAAGCTCTATTACAAAGCTGTCATCATCAAGACAGCATGGTACTGGCACAAAAACAGACACATAGATCAGTGGAACAGAACAGAGAGCCCAGAAATAGACCCTCAACTCTATGGTCAACTAATCTTCGACAAAGCAGGAAAGAATGTCCAATGGAAAAAAGACAGCCTCTTCAATAAATGGTGCTGGGAAAATTGGACAGCCACATGCAGAAAAATGAAATTGTACCACTTCCTTGCCCCACACAAAAAAATAGACTCAAAATGGATGAAGGACCTCAATGTGAGAAAGGAATCCATCAAAATCCTTGAGGAGAATGCAGGCAGCAACCTCTTCGACCTCAGCCACAGCAACATCTTCCTAGGAACATCGGCAAAGGCAGATTTCAGAGATTTAAAGGGAATTCTTTGGATTTCTTGTATTAACATAGGTGGTAAATAGATGCAGATATTTATATGTGAAATTTCTATTTAAAAAGAATACTATCATAACACTAAATATTTTAGGCAACAATTAGGAAATAACAAATGGTTATTTTTAACTACTCAGTACTAAATAGAAATTAAAAGAAAATTTAAAAGCTATTAATTAAAAATGCACTATTGATGAAACAGCATGAAGAATACATACACGTTATATAAGCCTAAGTAGCTTGGTTTAGTGCTTCTATATTGTCATTTCAAGAAATTTCTTGTTTCCTCTCATTTTCAGTCTGAATCATATTTTCTCTTGTTCTTGGCAACCATAAAACTTTAATCAACAGTGTAGAAAATACACACATCACTTCCAGATCCTCTCAGTGAACTCTGACCCATGTCCTGCTCCCATACCAAAGTTGCCCTAGGTGGTTTGGCTTACAAAGATCAACCTTCTCTTTATTACCTCCTCTGTAAATTGCTTTGTAAATGAATATATTCAGTTTATTCCTCCATCATAATGAGAAAGTTCCTCTAAATAATGGTATTTATAAATAATTTGCATATTACCATAGTAATTCTTAGTTAAAGAATATTTAATAAGCATTATCTATATTACATATGTTATTTTCCTTGTTTTCCATGTTTGTATTCGATTGCAAATAAAATTTGAAAAACCTCTCACTTTATTGATGCACATATTTACAGAATAAAGCGATTTTTCAAATATAAGATCATCATGATAAAGATTAAATGTGGATTCCAGGTGATGAGACGTAATTTAGTTAAAACTGTATAGTGATCCAGTGTCAGATCTGGAAATGTGTCCTCTAGATACCAGACAATGAGGAATTTTCTTCTGAAGCAGACAAATCTCAAAGAAGGATCATTGGGATCACTAAATAAGTCTGGTAGCAATCATTTTTGTCAATTATTGCATAGTTGGAAAAAGAATGTGCATTTAACAAAGAAATTTCTAGTTTTTGCCCAAAATGTTTTAAGAATTCTCAGACTAATCTTTTATAATCATCTGAATGTAAAAAAAAAAAAATCGCCAGCAGTTTTCGTATAAATTTGGATTGCTTCTTCTCATTTCAAGAACCTTGTCATACTTTTATGTGAACTTTACCAAATTAAGGTTCTTTATGGACCTATAGGGGAAGAGTTCTCTAAAAGACCCATCAGATCTTTTTCCCCAGGACTTCCTTAAAAGTACTGGCTGCATGAAGTCCACCTTGGTTGTTTGGAAAATATGTTCATACTTGTATGTGTATGTCCATAGATAATTATTTTGCATTGCTATTAGTTATCCAGATTTTACAGTATCATGAAATGACTTTCCTAGAATGAATCAGATTACTGAGAGGAGAATCCACTGGAATCTAGCCCAGCACAGGTCCCTACAGTATCTCTGCAATTTCATATATGGACTTTTTCATGCCTTCTAATATTTTCACAACAGTTTCTATTAAAATGGACAAACAGTACAGAGTTCAAAATGCTTTAGTGACTTAGGAATTAATGTGCTTCTTAAATATTTAAGTAATGTGTATTTTCATTTGTTTAGATAGATATAGAGCTTGTAATCTTAAGAATTTTATTGTACACAGAGATCTAAAATGCACAGTATTTGTATGTGCATACATCTGTGTTCTTCTATATATACCTTCATGAAATATCACAATAGCAAATCAGCACTGAAAAATAGGTAGTTAGGTAGACAGATGTATGGAGTTATATCTGATTCACCAGAATATACTTTGACTTTGGATTCAGATCGAAAAGAAGTTTATTTTGCTTTATTGCAAAACAAGCTGCAGATTTTTGGAGCCAATGCTAAATCTAATGCTAGCTGTCACTTACTAGAAATGTAAACACGGATTAGTGAATCCAACTCTCTGACCTTTACCTCATAAGTATAGCAGATCAAAATCATGAGATATGATCTCACACTTCCTAGAATGCCTGTAATTAATAATTGAAAAAATAATGAGTTTTGGAGAGAATGTGGCGAAAACACAACACTTGAGCACTATTGATTGGACTATATATTACTACAGCCTTTATGGAAATTTGTATAGAAGTTCTTCAAAAAGTTAAAAGTAAAACTCCCATAGTCCCACCTCTGGCTATATATCCAAAGGAAGTAAAATGATATGAAATCAAATTTGAAGCTATACTTTACTCTTGTAATCATTATTGCGGTGTGACTCATAAGGGATAAAATATGGAAATTAATTTTACATGTTCATTGACAAATAAATGGAAAAATGAAATAAGAGCAACATTTATGAACCTGGAGGACATTAAAAGGAGTGAAATAAGCCAAACACAGAAAGACAGACACTTACAATAATTACAATTGTATATGAAATCTAGTAGTCCATCTTTAATAGTAAAGAGTAGAATGGCCATTGTCAGTGACTGAAGGCAGGGAGAAATGGGAAGATGTGGGTGAAATGCTAAGTTTCCAGTGTACATGTTGAATAAGTTCTATTTAGAGAAATGTATGTGTACTTAACAAAATTGTATATTGGAAATTTTCTGTTACTATATCTCACCAGTTGGTAGTATTCATACACACACACACACACGCTAAGTGAATTGGTGGATATGTGCTTTGTAGTGATTATTGGAAAGTGTAAGTATCTTAAATAAAGCTGTGCACCATATGTATGTGTGTGTATATATATATATATGTCAATTATTCCTAAACAAATCTGAAGAAAAAAAAAAACAAAAAAAATGACAAGACTGAATTATATAATTTATACTGGATATGTCAAATCTGAGTGGCATGAGTGACCCATGCACACTAATTGTGACCTTTTTTACTATCTTCACTATTGCCACTAAAATCAACATAGTTACCATCATACATGTTTATCCATACACATACCATCTTTGGATTTCTCAGGGACATTGTTCCCAAAAAGTTTCAAAACACTCATTGATTTTCACAAAGCATCCTACTTTGCTATCACAGATGTAACTATTCCTCCACTGGAGACTTAGTGATAGGCAAATAAATTTTTATTTTATGTTTTTATTATTACTTATTTTTTAAGTTAACTTTAAAAAGAGATTGTATTTATTTATTTGACAGAAAGCACAGGCAAAGGGAGCAGGAGAGGGATAAGCAGGCACCCCTCCAACCAGGGAGCCAGATGCAGGGCTCACTATCAGGGGCCTGGGATCATGAGCAGAGCCTAAGGCAGAAGTTTAACTCCCTTAGCCACCCAGGCGCCCCAAAGACAATTTTTTTTAATACCATAGTTAAATACAGAAAGCAGTAAAATTTGTGTTAAGGGGATAGGAGAAGAATAAATGAAACAAGATGGGATTGGGAGGGAGACAAACCATAAATGACTCTTAATCTCACAAAACAAACTGGGGGTTGCTGGGGGGAGGTGGGATTCGGAGAGGGGGAGCGGGCTATGGACATTGGGGAGGGGAGGTGAACCATAAGAGACTATGGACTCTGAAAAACAACCTGAGGGTTTTCAAGGGTCAGGGGTGGGAGGTTGGGGCAACCTGAGGGTTTTGAAGGGTCAGGGGTGGGAGGTTGGGGGAACAGGTGGTGGGTAATGGGGAGGGCACGTTTTGCATGGAGCACTGGGTGTTGTGCAAAAAGAATGAATACTGTTACGCTGAAAAAATAAATAAAATGGAAAAAAAAATCAAAAAAAAAAAAAATCTTATCCCTTTGGGCCCACCCATTTCCTTCATATATGGGCCTGCACATAGAAAAAGTTTACATTTTTGAATAAAGATACAAAGTATGTAAAAAACTTTAAACTGATGCAAACAAAAACAAAAACAGAGGAGAACCAAGGCAGAGGAAGGTGTTTAAACTTTCCTTGACTTCTTGGAATGGTGGTAACAGAGAGCTTTATGAGGGAATCTGTAGGGAAGGAGGGCAAACAAATTCTCCACTTAATAAAAAGTAAAAAAACAAACCAAACCAAACCAAACCAAAAAAAGCTTTAAAATCGATCCCTGGTTGTAGACAAGTTCTCCAAAACCAGTAGCTGGCACCCCTGCAACAAACAAAGAGGGAAAAAGTTCCTGGATTATCTCAACACTCAGGTCCTTTCCTCTGCTGACGGTACTGGGGGGTTTCTGGACTGTACTCCGTTGGGTCGCCAGTGCAGTGGCTGGGCAGGCTGACCAAGCTGACCAGTCTGCTCCCTTCCTGATGTTGGGCTCCAGTGGGTTGCCCCAGCTGCCCCCTCCTACCCCGCTGCCCCCCTCCCGCCTGGCCTGCCACCTGCTTCACCCAGAGGCCAGCCCCACTCTGTGGCAGTTGAAGCTGTGCCCCTGCCCCTGGAGGCCTGGTCCATCTGGCCTTCAGTGGAGGGTCTCCTGGCCCCCGAGGCCTCTCCCGCTCTCCTGTGGCCTCGCTGCTCTTCCTGAAGGAGAAGCCCCTCCACCAGAAAGACTTCTGAAAGGAAAAGTGCTTCTTCTTATTTCTGGGGGTCTCTCGCTGCTGGGTTAGTGCAGGGCTGGTCCCTGGCCTTTGGGGGAGACATCCAGCAGGGGACCAAGGCGGCCTCCCTGTCAGAGGGTGCAGCCTAGCCCGTCTTGGCGGCCTCCCCCCTCCCAGGGCGCCTCTTTCTTGGCGAGGTAGCCTGACTTCAGGGGTAACCATGGAAGCTCTTCCTTCTGGGCCATGGGTGGGACCCCTCCCCCGCCCCGCCCTGCTCCCAGCAGCCATGGGCTCCTCCAGGTCTGGGCTCCAGCACTGCCCTTGGCCTGCAGCTCATCCTTTGGAGCCTGGCTAGGCCGGGAGTGGGAGAGGTGGCGCCTTTACCTGCGGGTGATGGGACTGGTGGGGAAATGGAAGGGGTGCATGACAGCGCCAGGAATAATGGGACACTGGAAATAACAGGGGGAGGCTTAGTGGTTTTTTGTTGTTGTTGTTGTTGTTGTTTTGTTTTGCTTTTGTTTTTGTTTTTTTAATAAACATTCTTAGGATGTATTTTGTGAGGCAGATTTACAACACTACAGTCTTGATTAAGAAGGAAAGGGGAAAAAAACACACAGAAAAAACCAATACCCACATTTTCTAAAAGATCATAGTCTTAGGAGTTAATTTAAACCACAGGAACTTTTCACTTATCTCAGCTGTACCAGTCAGTGATAATATGCCTCTTTGAAATTCAATTATTTTACTAAAAATACCTTGGTTTAGACAAATTCTCACATTTGCAGGTCCATTACCATTCATACATGTGCTGTGTATTTTGTCAGAGAATTATAATTATTTAGTGACCGTATTTATGTGAATATAGTATTCAGTGTAGACCTTAGTTTAATTTACCATAAATAGAGAAAAGAAGTGCATTGATGATTGTAGATGTCAGCCATTGATTAAAATATCAATTCCACTATATTTACTACCATTTTACAGTAGAATACAAGGTACAACAACAATTCTTTCAAGAATTCTATAATGGTATGTCTAAGGCTTAAAGAGAGCTTCATTTTTTTTAAACATACAAGTATGTCAAAATTTATTTACTTTTTAACATTTAATTATATATCTATATGAAAATATGAAATATATAAAATCTATAAAATATGGATTTTTTTTTTAATTTTTTTTCCATTTTATTTATTTTTTCAGCGTAACAGTATTCATTCTTTTTGCACAACACCCAGTGCTCCATGCAAAACGTGCCCTCCCCATTACCCACCACCTGTTCCCCCAACCTCCCACCCCTGACCCTTCAAAACCCTCAGGTTGTTTTTCAGAGTCCATAGTCTCTTATGGTTCGCCTCCCCTCCCCAATGTCCATAGCCCGCTCCCCCTCTCCCAATCCCACCTTCCCCCAGCAACCCCCAGTTTGTTTTGTGAGAT
The DNA here is from genome assembly GCF_922984935.1 of Meles meles. Classification (NCBI taxonomy): domain Eukaryota; kingdom Metazoa; phylum Chordata; class Mammalia; order Carnivora; family Mustelidae; genus Meles; species Meles meles. Next base: position 498,102 of record NW_025721150.1, read on the forward strand.
TGAGTCATTTATGGTTTGTCTCCCTCCCAATCCCATCTTGTTTCATTTATTCTTCTCCTATCCCCCTAACCCCCCATGTTGCTTCTCCATGTCCTCATATCAGGGAGATCATATGATAGTTGTCTTTCTCCGGTTGACTTATTTCACTAAGCATGATACGCTCTAGTTCCATCCACGTCGTCGCAAATGGCATGATTTCATTTCTTTTGATGGCTGCATAGTATTCCATTGTGTATATATACCACATCTTCTTTATCCATTCATCTGTTGATGGACATCTAGGTTCTTTCCATAGTCTGGCTATTGTAGACATTGCTGCTATAAACATTCGGGTGCACGTGCCCCTTCGGATCACTATGTTTGTATCTTTAGGGTAAATACCCAATAGTGCAATTGCTGGGTCATAGGGTAGTTCTATTTTCAACATTTTGAGGAACCTCCATGCTGTTTTCCAGAGTGGTTGGACCAGCTTGCATTCCCACCAACAGTGGAAGAGGGTTCCCCTTTCTCCACATCCTCGCCAGGATCTGTCATTTCCTGACTTGTTCATTTTAGCCATTCTGACTGGTGTGAGGTGATATCTCATTGTGGTTTTGATTTGTATTTCCCTGATGCCGAGTGACGTGGAGCACTTTTTCATGTGTCTGTTGGCCATCATCCAAATTGGTAAAGAAGAAGTCAAACTATCACTCTTCGCAGATGATATGATGCTATATGTGGAAAACCCAAAAGACTCCACTCCAAAACTGCTAGAACTTGTCCAGGAATTCAGTAAAGTGTCAGGATATAAAATCAATGCACAGAAATCAGTTGCATTTCTGTACACCAACAACAAGACTGAAGAAAGAGAAATTAAGGAGTCAATCCCATTCACAATTGTACCCAAAACTATAAGATACCTAGGAATAAACCTAACCAAAGAGACTAAGAATCTATACACAGAAAATTATAAAGTACTCATGAAAGAAATTGAGGAAGACACAAAAAAATGGAAAAATGTTCCATGCTCCTGGATTGGAAGAATAAATATTGTGAAAATGTCTATGCTACCTAAAGCCATCTACACATTTAATGCAATCCCTATCAAAATACCATCCATTTTTTTCAAAGAAATGGAACAAATAATCCTAAAATTTATATGGAACCAGAAAAGACCTCGAATAGCCAAAGGAATATTGAAGAACAAAGCCAAAGTTGGTGGCATCACAATCCCGGACTTCAAGCTCTATTACACAGCTGTCATCATCAAGACAGCATGGTACTGGCACAAAAACAGACACATAGATCAGTGGAACAGAATAGAGAGCCCAGAAATCGACCCTCAACTCTATGGCCAACTCATCTTCGACAAAGCAGGAAAGAATGTCCAATGGAAAAAAGACAGCCTCTTCAATAAATGGTGCTGGGAAAATTGGACAGCCACATGCAGAAAAATGAAATTGGACCACTTCCTTACACCACACACGAAAATAGACTCCAAATGGATGAAGGACCTCAATGTGAGAAAGGAATCCATCAAAATCCTTGAGGAGAATGCAGGCAGCAACCTCTTCGACCTCAGCCGTAGCAACATCTTCCTAGGAACAACGGCAAAGGCAAGGGAAGCAAGGGCGAAAATGAACTATTGGGATTTCATCAAGATCAAAAGCTTTTGCACAGCAAAGGAAACAGTTCACAAAACCAAAAGACAACTGACAGAATGGGAGAAGATATTTGCAAACGACATATCAGATAAAGGGCTAGTATCCAAAATCTATAAGGAACTTAGCAAACTCAACACCCAAAGAACAAACAATCCAATCAAGAAATGGGCAGAGGACATGAACAGACATTTCTGCAAAGAAGACATCCAGATGGCCAAATATGGATATTTTAATAGACTTTAGCAAAATAAGATTTTCCTTTGAATGGCCATTGTTAATTAAAGATTTTTTTTTATTTATTTGAAAGACAGAGATCACAAGTAGGCAGAGAGGCAGGCAGAGAGAGTGAGAGGGAAGCAGGTTCCTTGCTGAGCAGAGAGCCTGATGCGGGACTCGATCCCAGGACCCTGAGATCATGACCCGAGCCGAAGGCAGCGGCTTAAACCACTGAGCCACACAGGCGCCCCGGCCATTGTTAATTAAATGTTTAAATCTATCCATTGTTGGGGTCCCTGGGTGGCTCAGTGGGTTAGGCCTCTGCCTTCAGCTTGGGTCATAATCTCAGGGTCCTGAGATAGAGCCCTGAATTGGGCTCTCTGCTCAGCGGAGAGCCTGCTTCTCCCTCTCTCTATGCCTGTCTCTCTGCCTATTTGTGATCTCTCTCTGTCAAATAAAAAAAATCTTTAAAAAATCTATCAATTGTTAATTCTAATATTTTATTAAATAGTTTCTTTATTAATTCTAATCAAAATTATCTTAAGCATTTAAATGATAAGTAACAATAAAAATATGCATAAGACATGTACCCTTTGTTATCATGCATAGTTACAAACGTACTGGTTTCTCAAGCTGATATCGGTCCTCCCATCATCCTATCAATGAAGTCATTTTTCTGAATAGACTATTTTTCAAACCACTGTGTATACTTTGCTCTCATCCCTGCTCTTGCCATTTTAGATAACTCCATAAAGACTCATGATCTGGGGACATCTTTGGAGAATAAGGAGAATACTTGATGTTTTATGAGTGTATTCACTCAAAAACTCACTCAGTGTGAGAAGTGAATACAATTCTCATGTCTCATTCACTGAGATATGAGTAACATTAAAATAGCAATTGCTCATCATATCTCTAGGACAAAATTTAGAAACAAGTTCTGATAATTTGTGTAGCTGTTTTAATAGTTGAGTTCAAGTTTATTCAGTGGGTAAACAAATATATTTATTCAGATTTTGAATATTATATCTCTCATGTATAACTTCTTTCTTTATTTTGGCTATTAATTCCTTATTGAATATATCATTTGCAAAAATCTTCTCCCAATCAGAAGTTATGTTGATTGTTCCCTTGGCTGTGCAGAAGCTATTTATCTTGAGAAACAGCAGTTCATTTTTCTTTTGATTCCCTTGCCTTTAGAGACCTGTGTTGCAGGAAGTTACTGTGGCTGAGGTTGAAGAGGTTGCTGCCTGGGGTTCTCCTCTAGGGTTCTGAAGGATTCCTCTCTCCCACTTGGGTATTTCATCCATTTTGGATTTTTTCTTACATGTGGTATAAGAGAATGGGCCAGTGTTGTCCTTCTGCATATGACTGTCCAATTTTCCCAGCATCATTTATCAAAGACATTGCCTTTTTTCCCATTGGATATTCTTCCCTGTTTTATTAAAGATCAGTTGGCCTTAGAGTCAAGGGGTTTTTTTCTGGGCTCTCTGTTCTATTCCATTGAGTGATACGTCTGTTTTTTTTTTTTTGTTTTTTTTTTTTGTTTTTTTTTTTCCCTTTTTATTTATTTTTTCAGCGTAACAGTATTCATTCTTTTTGCACAACACCCAGTGCTCCATGCAAAACGTGCCCTCCCCATCACCCACCACCTGTTCCCCCAACCTCCCACCCCTGACCCTTCAAAACCCTCAGGTTGTTTTTCAGAGTCCATAGTCTCTTATGGTTCGCCTCCCCTCCCCAATGTCCATAGCCCGCTCCCCCTCTCCCAATCCCACCTCCCCCCAGCAACCCCCAGTTTGTTTTGTGAGATTAAGAGTCATTTATGGTTTGTCTCCCTCCCAATCCCATCTTGTTTCATTTATTCTTCTCCTATCCCCCTACCCCCCCATGTTGCTTCTCCATGTCCTCATATCAGGGAGATCATATGTTAGATACGTCTGTTTTTGTGTCACTACCATGCTGTCTCGATGATCACAGCTTTGTAAACTTGCTTGCAAACAGAAATTGTGATGCCCCAAGCTTTGGTATTCTTTTTCAACAATCCCCGGGCAATCAGGGGTTTTTCTGGCTACATGCAAATTTTAGGATTGCTTGTTTTAGCTCTGGGAAGAATATCAAGGTTATTTTGATAGGGATTGCATTGAATGTGTAGATTGATCTGGGCAGCTTAGATGTTTTCACAATGTTTTTCTTCCAATATATGAGCATAGAGGTTTTTCCATCTCTTTGTGTCTTCCTCAGTTTCCTTCATAAGTCTTCTGTAGTTTCTATGGTACAGATCCTTGACCTCTTAGATTAGGCTTATTCATAGGTATCTTATGATTTTGAATGCTATAGTAAATGGAATTGAAACCTTACTCTTTCTCCATTCGGATGGTTAGTATATAGAAAAACAACTGATTTCTGGGCATTCGTTTTGAGTCCTTCATGTTGCTGAATTGCTGCTACAGTTCAAGTAATTAAGGGGTGGAGTCTTTTGGGATTTTCTCATAAAGTATATTGTCATATGCAAAGAGAGAGTTTGACTTCTTTGCCAGTTTGAATCCATTATCTTTTTGTTGTACAAATGCTGAGGTTAGGACTTCTAATGCTCTGTTGAACAAACGTGGTGAGAATGGGAATCCCTGTCATGTTCCTGACCCAAAGGGAAAAGCTCTCAGATTTTTCCCATTGAGAATGACATTTGCTGTGGGTTGTTCAGAGATGGCTTTGATGAAACATGTGCCTTCTAACCCTATATTTTGAGGAGTTTTCATCTGGAAAGGATGTTGTATTTTGCCAAATGATTTTTCTGCATCAGTTGAGAGGATGATATGGTTCTTGTCATTCTTTTGTTAATATGATCTATCACATCGATGCACTTGTCTATGTTGAACCTTCCTTGGATCTCAGGAATTGATCTCCCTTCATCATGAATAGCTCTTTTAACATTCCATGGGATCTTATTGGCTAGTATCTTGCTGAGTATTTTGGCATTCCTGTTCATCAAGGTTATTGGTCTGTAATTCTCCTTTCCAGTAGGGTGTCTGTTTTTTGGATCAAGCTAATGGTCGCCTCATAAAATGAGTTTGTACATTATCCATCCAATTCTTTTTCTTTCTTTCTTTTGAAACAGCTTCAGTAGAAGAGGTATGATTTATTCTTTCAATGTTTGGTAGAATCCCCCTGGGAAGCTATCTCGCCCTGGAATCTAGTTTTGTTGTTGTTGTTGTTGTTTTGAGCTTTGTGATACCTGCTTCAATTTTTGGGCTGGTTTTGGGTCTGCTCAGATTATCTATTTTTTCCTGTTTTGGACTTGGTAGATTGCAAGTTTCCATGAATGCATCTATTTCTTCCAAATGGCCTAACTCATTGCTGTATAGTTGCTGATAATATGTTCTAAGAATTCCCTGTTTTTTTTTTTACATTGGTCATGATCTCTCCCTTTTATTATTACTATGAAACAAACATAATGCCTGTTATTTTCTACACTTATATTTAAGCCGTGATGGATGAGTTGAGAGTAGCATTTGCTCTATTGCCACGTGGTCTGAGTTACCCACAACTGTGACCTTCATGTGGTCTAATGGCCAATGTCTTCATTAATATCCAGGTAAGTGTTTTAATTAACGGTGCCTCTAAGTGACACATTTAGCTTTGCATTGGTTGAGACTTTCAGCCTCACCATGACTTTCAGTATAAATACAGCTCAAATATTAACTTTTCCTCTTGAAGGACAGTTTACTTGTTTTCCTTTAAAACATGGTTTCCAGGTGATAATATCAGTCAGGGGTGTCACTGAGAAAGCCAACAATAACTGGTCAGCTGACCTGTCTGGTGATTGGTCACCAGAATGAGGCTAATCTGAGAAATCCCTGATGATTGGCCAGGGCATAGTGATTACTTTGCATGGTGGTGACATCACAGGAAGAAGGCATTGTGATGTCCTGGGGCAGTTATAGAAGCTTGGCAACAGCACAGGCTGCAGTGTGGAGAGAGATGGCAGTTCAGTCACTGCTCTTCCTGCTCTTCCTTGACTTCTCTGTCCTGTTCCCTGCCCCTGCCCATAGCAAGCCCCTGCTCATTCCTTCTGTCCTGGGCCTCTCTCCAATACTCTACACACCACCTTCATATCAGCACCTATGTCTGTGCCCCTCTGTGGTCCTGAGGCCTCAAATCTGTGCACTGCGATTTCTAGACACGTTTAACTTGGCATTGGTTGAGTTATAAATCATGGCATGGTAATTAGGATTTAGGAATCAAGATGAGAGATGAGTGTATTATTTTAAAAAACTGAGGAAGGAGGGCCCTGGGTGGCTCAGTGGGTTAAAGCCTCTGCCTTTGGCTCAGGTCATGATCTCAGGGTCCTGGGTTGGAGCCCTGCATCAGGTTCTCTGCTCAGCAGGGGGCCTGCTTCCTCCTCCTCTCTCTGCCTGCCTCTCTGCGTACTTGTGATCTCTGTCTGTCAAATAAATCAAATCTTTTTAAAAAATGAAGTACTGGTAAAAATTGTAAATGGGTTTGAAGTATCTGCCTCTGGTGTCAAGAGGCATAGGTTGTGGGACCATCAATTTATCCTATGGTCTGTTGATGCAGTGTCCATGCATTCTTGGAATAATATAGTAAAGTCATAAAAAAGTTATTTCACTTAGTAATTTACATGTACTCAAATTATTGCAGATGTGCATCTCCTAATCTACTTTGAAATACCTACATCAGGGTTCTGGGTCTATGTGAAGCAGTTGATTTTCAATTATTGGGTGGTCACTGTCAACTCGCAGAGGAAAAACTGGGAAAGCTGGTTGTGTTTATAGTTAAAGAGCTACTGCACCTGACACGGAAGCCACTTTAGATATTGAATATCTGGTTCCAAACTCTAATATGAAGAATTATATTTTCATGTAAAATAATTAGATTATTTCTCCCTTATTTTAATTTTACCCAATGGCATTATGGAAGCCAGTCTATTCACTTTGTAAAAGATTTGCACCTGCTTCAATCATTTAAACTGCACTCAAACTTTTGGGTCTGGCATCAACATTACTGTCAATAGGGAGTGGAGTAAAAGGGAGAGAGATGGTTTCTTAGTCAGTTGGAGAACGAAGGGTTGAATCTGAAGAAGGTCCATACATGGCAGAGAGGATAGGACTATACACTTCTATTGACCATCTCCCCAGGGTGGAACCTACCATATGTGAGACTGATGCCAGGAATTTATTTTATTTATTCCTGACCAAAGTCTCCTGAGGTTGAGACTTCCATCAATATGAATACAAAGAGTTGCTGATGATAAATCAAGTTTCAGAAATTTAAGGGAATTCATTGGATTTCCTGTCTTAACACAGATAGTAAATAGATTCAGGTATTTATATTTTTAATTTGTATTTTAAAAGAATCCTATCATAGCACTAAATATTTTAGGCAACAATTATGAAATAAAATTGGTCATTTTTAACGCTCAAAACTAAATAGAAATTAAAAGAAAAGTATTAAACCTATTATTAAAAATGTACCAGAGATGAAACAGAGTCAAGAATTTATACAAGTTATCTATGCCTCAATAAATTGCTTTGTTTCTTCTATATTGTCATTTCAAGATATTTCTTGTTTCCTATCTATTTCAGTCTTAATCTTATTTTCTCTTGTTCCCTGCAATAATGCAGCTTTGATCAATAGTGTAGAGAATACACACATCACTTCCAGATCCTCTCAATGAACTCTGATTCATGTCCTGACCCAATACCAAAGTTGCTCTACATGGTTTTGCTTACAAAATCAACATCCTCTTTATTTTCTCCCCTATAAGTTGCTTTGTAAATGTATATATTCAGTTTATTCCTACTTCATAATGAGAAAAGTCCTCAATATAATGTAAGTTATACTTAATTTGCATATTACCATTTTGAATTTAGCTTAATATAATTTAATAAGCATTATCAATATTACAGATATTCTTTTTCCTAGGCTTCCAATGTTCTTATTCCATTACAAATAAGACTTGGAAAACCTCTCACCTTATTGATTCACATATTTACAGAATAAAGTGATTTTTCAAATATAGGATCATTATCATAAAGATTAAATGTGGATCCCATGTGATGAGAAGTAATTTAGTTAAAACTATATATGATCCATTGGTAAATCTAGAAATATGTTCTCTAGATACCAGACAATGTAGAATTTTCTTCAGAAGCAAACGAATCTCAAAAAAAGATCATTCAGATCACTAAATAAGTCTAGTCACAATCCATTTTGTCTGATTATTGCATAGTTGCAACCAGAATGCGCCTTTAACAAAGAAATTTCTACCATTTTCCCTAAAATTTTATAAGAAATCTCAGACTAAACTTTAATAAGCATCTGAATGCAAAAAAAAAATCACCAATTTTCATATAAATTTGTTTTTTTTTCTTCTCTTTTCAAGAACTCTGTCATACTTTTGTGTGAATTTTATCAAAATAAACTTCTTTACCCACCTATGGGGGAAGAGATCTCTAAAAGACCTAGCAGACCTTTTTCCACAGGACTACCATGAACCTACTGGCTGCACAAAGCATACCTCAGTTCTTTGAAAAATTTGTTCATACTTGTAGCTGCATGCCCATAGATAATAATGATTTTGCATTGCTATCCATTATCTAGATTTTAACATATTATGAAATGACTTCCCTAGAATGTATCAGGTTGCCAAGAGGACAATCCTCTGGCGTCCAGCCAAGCACATTTCCCTACAGTATCTCTGCAATGAGTCATACATGAAATACATGAAATTTTTCATTTTTCTAATGTTTCCACAACAGTTTCTGTTAAAGAAGACAACTTATTTATGAAGCAGAACAAATAACATGGAGGACATGGGGAGATGGAGAGGAGAAGGGAGTTGAGGGAAATTGGAAGGAGAGATGAACCATGAGAGACTATGGACTCTGAAAAACAACCTGAGGGTTTTGAAGGGGCAGTTGGTGGGAGGTTGGGGAACCAGATGTTTGGTAATAGGAAGGGCATGTCTTGCATGGAGCACTGGGTTTGGTGCAAAAGCAATGAACTGTTACACTGAAAAGAAATTTTAAAAAGTGAAAAAAAAAAAAAAGACAAACAGCACAGAGTTCAGAAAGCTTTCATGACTTAGGGATTAAGACTCATTTAAAATAGTTAACCAATGTGTATTTTTTATTTGTTTAGATGGTTATAAAGCTTTTGATCCTAAGGATTTCATTGTACACAGAGATCTAAAATGTATAGTATTCGTATGTGCCTATATCTGTGTGTTTCTGTATATATATCGTCATGAAATATCACATCAGAGAATCAGTACTGATAAATAGGTAAGTAGGTAGAGAGATACATGGAGAGATATCTGATTTATCAGTATATACTTTGTCTTTAGATTCAGACTGAAGAGAAGTTTATTTTTGCTTTTTTGTAAAACATGCTGCAGATTTTTGGAGCCAATTTTAGATCTAATGCTAGCTGTCACTTACTAGAAATGTAAACATGGATTAGTGAATCCAACTCTTTGAGCCTTTAACTCATCAGGAGAGCAGATCAGAATCATGAGATATGATTTCACACTTCTTGGAATGATTATTATCAATAATTGAACAAAATGATGTCTGTTGGAGTGGATGCGGATAAAAAACAACACTTGAGCACTATTGATGGGAATATAAATTAGTACAGCCATTATGGAAAATAGTATAGAAGTTTTTCAAACAGTTGAAAGTAAAACTATCTTAAGTTCCAACAATCCCACTTCTGGATATCTATGCAAAGGAAATAAAATGATATGAAATCAAATTTGAAGCTATACTTTACTCATGTAATCATTATTGCAGTGTGACTCACAATAGCTAAAATGTGGAAATTAATTTGACATATTCATTGACAAATGAATGGAAAAATGAAATAAAAGTATCATGGATGAACCAGGAGGACATTGAGAGAAGTGAAATAAGCCAGACATAGAAAGACAAACACTTTATAATTACAATTGTAAATGAAATCTAAAAGTCAATCTTTAGAAGAGTAGAATGGCAATTGTCAGTGACTAAAGGCAGGGAAAATTGGGAAGATGTGGGTCAAATGCTAAGTTTCCAGTATACATGTTGAATAAGTTATATTTACAGCAATTTATATATAGTTAACAACACGGTATATTGGAAATTTCCTGTTACTGGAGATCTCCCCAGTTGGTAGTATTCTTACACACACACACGCACACACACACACACACACACACACCACATACACAAGCTAAGTGAATTGGTGGATATGCACTTTGTAGTTATTAGGAAGCGTAATACTTAAATGAAACTGTGTCCCTTAGATATATTTAATTTTTGTCAATTATACCTAAATAAATTAGAAGAAAAAGCAAAAAAAAAATGACAAGACTAAATGGGATAGTTTATACTGGATGTGTCAAATCTGAGTGGCATGAGTGACCCATGCACAGTAGCTGTGATATTTTTTTACCATCTTCACCATTGCCACTAAAATCAGCAGAGTAACCATCATACATTTTTTATCCATACACATGTCATCCTTGCATTTCTCAGGGACTTTGTTCCCGAAAAGTTTCAGTACACTCATTGGTTTTAATAAAGTATCCAACTTTGCTCTATTACTATTACTGTCACTATTACTGCACTGGAAAATTAGTGACAGGCAAAGAAAATTATATTTCATTTTCTTATTTTTACTTATTTTTTTAAATTAACTTAAAAAAATTGTCTTTGTGTCACAGAAAGCACAAGCAAAGGGAGAAGGAGAGGGGTAAGCAGGCACCGCACCAACCAGGAAGCCAGATGCAGGGCTCACTATCAGGACCCTGGGATCATGAGCTGAGCCTAAGGCAGAAGTTTAACCAACTTAGCCACCCAGGGCCCCAAGGACATTTTTTTTTTTTAATATTCTAGCTAAGTACAGAAAGTAGTACAACTAGGTAAATTTTCTGTTAAGAAATCATCCTATCACTTTGGGCACACCAATCTCCTTCATATATAGGCATGCCCATAGATTGACAAAGTTTATATTTTAGAACAAAGATGCAAAGTATGCAAAAAATTAATAATGATTCAAAATTTAAAAACAAAAGAGAATCACGGCAGAGGAAGGTGTTTATGATCTGCTGGACCTGTTGGAATGGGGTAACAGTGGGATTTAGGATGGGATCTGGGGGGAAGGAGGGGGAACCAAATTTGTCGATTAAAAAAGAAAAAAGAAAAAAAAAGGACATCCTTGAAATCAACCCCTGATTGTAGACAAGTTCTACAAAACCGGTATCTGGCACCCCTGCAACAAACTTGAGACAAGTTCTTGGATTATCTCAACAATTGGGCCCTTTTCCTTGCTGCATCCACCAGGGGGCTTCTGGACTGCACTTGGCTGGGCCTCCTGTGTGGGGTTTGTGCAGGCTGACCAGGATTACCTGACTCTCCCCGCCTTTTGGGGCTGGGCCTCCTGTGGGTCGCCCCCACAGCCCCTCTTTCTGCACAGCCCACTCCATGCCCAGCACCAATGCCAGCTCCCCCAGGCCAGGCCCATCTCTGAAGCAGATGGAGCAGCGCCTCTGGAAGTCAGGTCCACACCGCGGCCTCCCCGACCTGCTGCCACCTGCTCCCAGAGGCAGTGCCCATCTCTGTGGAGGCTGGAGCGGTGCCCCTGGAGGTCCTCAGAGGTTCTGGCCTCGCCAGTGGCTCCCCCCCCCCCGCCACCCCGCTTTCCCGTGGTCTTCCTGCTCTGCCTGAAGGAGAAGCTGCTCCCCTAGAAAGACTTCTGGAAGGAAACACACTCCTTCCAATTTCTTGGGGTCTTACTGCTGGGTGAGCCCTGTCCATTCCACAGCCTTCTGGGGAGACTTCGAGGAGGCGGCTCAGATGGCCTCCCCATCAGCGGCACAGCCTATCCTGTCTTGCTGGCCTCACCCTAGGGCATCACAATGCCTTCTTGTGATGTCACCACCATGCTCTGGTGAATCACCCAGGCACTCACAAATTGCTCTCATTCAGGTGGCCAGTCACCAGGTAGCTCAGCTGGCCAATGACCAAGGGCTTTTTCAGTGACCCTTCTGACATCATCGAATGGAAAACAGGTTAACTTTCTTCAGGATGAAAAATTCATCTTTGGGATGTATTTATAGTGAAGTTCATGGTGAGGCTGAAAGACTCAACCAGTATAAAGCAAAATGTGTCACTCAGCGTCACCATTCCCTGAAATGCTATCACCAGTATTTATGAAGACATGGACCATTAAACCCCATGAACTGTCACACTTCATGGGTAAGTTCATAATATGACATTCAAGTAAACGCTACTTTCCACTCCTCCATTAAAGCTTAAATATCAATGTAGAAAATGGTAGCTATTATGTTTGCTATGTCTTCCCAAAATAAACTTAAACCAAGAAAGGATGATGCTGTGTCCCAAGTCATTACCTTTTGCCAAAACAATATTCGGCTCTCATAGACGGGGAGAACAAAATCCAGCCTGTCAGCAGGTTCACTGTCTTCATGTCTAGCTTCCAACACAAAGCAGTGGGAGGAGGACTTAAGTTTGTCTCCTCCCTCAAATACAAGTCAATATTTATCAGATCATTCAGAACACACAATAAATGAATCAGAGATCTGAGAAAACAAATGCTGCAGGTCTACAAGTAGAAAAGGACCCACCATTCAGAAGGGAGGTGTTATTCAGATTTGAATCTGGTGTTATATAGCTTAGGGGTGGGAACCTGCCTGGGGAAGCTACCACAAAGTCTTCTTAGCAGCAGATCAGAAAATGGTAACATTTAGAAGTCTGCTACTGTGGGGGTTTCCCTGGCTTAAAAATGCTCAGGTAGGGAAGCCAGGTGGAATCCTTGTCAATCCTGAGTGGCAAGATTGGTCTCAGGATCCCTGGGGTGACATGAAAATGGGTGGTGCTGAGTATGGCAGAGTTCCCAGACTTCAGAAAGTTAAAAACAAACAAACAAAAACAAAACAGCAAAACAAACATACAAACAAAAAACAAACAAACAAAAAAACCCCTATCTTTCCACCGAACTTTAGGAGCAGGAAACCTGCCTGAGAAGAGAGTGTCTAGATGCCAGTTTTCTGCTCTGTGTTGACATAAACTGCTTGCTACTGCATGGTTGTAGGATTGTTTTCCAGGGATAGGGAGGCAAAAGGCAGAAGCATAGGAGATCTGCTATGAGAGGAACCACACATTTCCATGCTAAACATTTGGACATCGGTGGTGAGAGTGGACAAACCTGGTGTGTTCCCAAACGTAGGGGAAAATCAGTCTTTCTCTGTTGAGGATTATATCTATTGTGGGTCTTTCCTATATGGTCTTTATGATGTTGAGTTATATTCCCTCTCTTTCTACGTGGTAGAGAGTTTTTTCAAAGAAGAAGCAGTATTTTGTGAAATGCTTTTTCTGCATCTATGGAAAATGTCATGGTTCTTGCGTTTGTTTTTTATTTTATTTTTTGTCCATTTTTTAATGTGGTCTATCCCATTGATTGACTTGCTGAGGTTGAGTCACTTTTCAGTGCAGGAATAAATCCCTCATGGTCATATTGAATAATCCTTTAAATGTACCATTGGATCCTGTTGGCTAGTATCTTGGTGAGACTATATGCATCCTTGTTCATCAGGGATACTGGTCTGTAATTGTTTTCAGGGGGCATTCTTCTGTGATTTTGGCCTCAAGGCAATGCTGGTCTCATAGAAGGAGTTTGCTGTTTTCTTTTTTCTATTTTTTTATACTTTCAGAAATATGGGCATTAATTCTTATTTTATTACTTGGCAGAATTCCCCTGGGAAGCCATTTGTCTCTGGATACTTTTTGGGAAATTTTTGGTAATTCAGTTTTTTTCCCCTTTTTGCTGGTTTTGGGTCTGTTTAGGTTTTCTGTTTCTTCCTCATTGAATTTTGGTAGATTATGTTTCAAGGACTGTATCCATTTATTTCAGCTTGCCCATCTTTTGGCATGTATTCGCTCATAATATTTCCATATGATTGTTTGCATTTCTTGGGTTTTGCTGTGTTTTCTCCTCTATCATTTATGCTTTTATTTATATGGGTCCTTTCTCTTATTTTTGGTAAACCTGATTAGAGGTTTAGCAATCTTATTAATTCTTTCAAAGAACCAGTTCCTAGTCACATTTCTCTGTTCTTTTATTTAATTTCTGTTTCTTTGCTTTCTGCTCTAATCTTTTTTTTAGGTTTTATTTATTTATTTGACAGAGATCACATGTAGGCAGAGAGGCAGGCAGAGAGAGAGGAAGGAAAGCAGACTCCCTGCTGAGCAGAGAGCCCGATGTAGGACTCAGTACCAGGACCCTGGGATCATGACCTGAGCTGAAGGCAGAGGCTTTAATCCACTGAGCCATCCAGGTGCCCCTTTGCTCTAATCTTTATTATTTCTTATCTCCCACTGGATTTATGGTTTATGTCCTTTTTATCTCCAGTATGTTTACGTATAAGATTAGGTTGTGCATTTGATACTTTTCTTCTCTCTTGGTGGGGGGGGGGCTTGTATTGCTATATACTTACCTCTTAGAACTGCCATTGCTGCTTCCCAGTGGTTCACAACTGTCGTGTATTCAGTTTCATTTGCTTCCATGAATTTTTAAAGTTCTTCTTTAATTTTCTGGTTGACCTATTCATTCTGAAATAGGATTCCTTTTAACCTCCATGCATTTGTGCTCCTATGTTTTCATATGTTAGATTTCAAGTTTCATAGCATTGTGGTCTGAAAATATGTATGGCATGATCTCAATCTTTTTTAAAAAGTTGAGGTCTGGAGAGTCAAGATGGCGGAGAAGTAGCAGCCTGAGACTACATCAGGTAGCAGGAGATCAGCTCGATAGCTTATCTCAACATTGCAAACACCTACAAATCCAACGGGAGAGCAAAGAGAAGAAGAACAGCAACTCTAGAAAGAGAACATCAACCACTTTCTGAAAGAACCTGTTTTTATCGCCTTTCTCCCCCCCACAATTAGGGGTCTCTTCAGATTTGGTAACAGCGCATTTTTCTGGAGTCTTTGCCACCCTTTTAGTAGTTTATTTGCTCCTTCATATCCTCTTATCTGGACAAAATGACAAGGCGGAAAAAATCACCACAAACAAAAGAACAAGAGACAGTACCGAAGGCTAGGGACCTAATCAACACAGACATTGGTAATATGTCAGATCAAGAGTTCAGAATGACGATTCTGAACATTCTAGCCAGGCTCAAAAAAGGCATGGAAGATATTAGAGAAACCCTCTCTGGAGATATTAAAGCGCTTTCTGGAGAAATTAAAGAACTAAAATCTAACCAAGTTGAAATAAAAAAAGCTATTAATGAGGTGCAATCAAAAATGGAGGCTCTCACTGCTAGGATAAATGAGGCAGAAGAAAGATTAGTGATATAGAAGACCAAATGACAGAGAATAAGGAAGCCGAGCAAAAGAGGGACAAACAGCTACTGGACCATGAGGGGAGAATTCGAGAGATAAGTGACACCATAAGACGGAACCACATTAGAATAATTGGGATTCCAGAAGAAGAAGAAACAGAGGGGAGCAGAAGGTCTATTGGAGAGAATTATTGGAGAGAATTTCCCTAATATGGCAAAGGGAACAAGCATCAAAATCCAGGAGATGCAGATAACCCCCCTCAAAGTCAACAAGAATAGGTCCACACCCCGTCACCTAATAGTAAAATTTACAAGTCTTAGCGACAAAGAGAAAATCCTGAAAGCAGCCCGAGAAAAGAAGTCTGTAACATACAATGGTAAAAATATTAGATTGGCAGCAGACTTATCCACAGAGACCTGGCAGGCCAGAAAGAGCTGGCATGATATATTCAGAGCACTCAATGAGAAAAACATGCAGTCAAGAATACTCTATCCAGCTAGGCTATCATTGAAAATAGAAGGAGAGATCAAAAGCTTCCAGGACAAACAAAAACTGAAAGAATTTGCAAACACCAAACCAGCTCTACAGGAAATATTGAAAGGGGTCCTCTAAGCAAAGAGAGAGCCTAAAAGTAGTAGATCAGAAAGGTACAGAGACAATATACAGTAACAGTCACCTTACAGACTAATAATGGCACTAAATTCATATCTCTCAAGTTACCCTGAATGTTAATGGGCTAAATGCCATAATCAAAAGACACAGGGTATCAGAATGGATAAAAAAAACAAAACCCATCAGTATGTTGCCTACAAGAAACTCATTTTAGACGCGAAGACACCTCCAGATTTAAAGTGAGGAGGTGGAAAACAATTTACCATGCTAATGGGCATCAGAAGAAAGCTGGGGTGGCAATCCTTATATCAGATCAATTAGATTTTAAGCCAAAGACTATAATAAGAGATGAAGAAGGACACTATATCCTACTCAAAGGGTCTGTCCAACAAGAAGATCTAACAATTTTAAATATCTATGCCCCTAACGTGGGAGCAGCCAACTATATCAACCAATTAATAACAAAATCAAAGAAACACATCAATAATAATACAATAATAGTAGGGGACTTGAACACTCCCCTCACTGAAATGGACAGATCATCCAAGCAAAAGATCAACAAGGAAATAAAGGCCTTAAATGACACACTGGACCAGATGGACATCACAGATATATTCAGAACATTTCATCCCAAAGCAACAGAATACACATTCTTCTCTAGTGCACATGGAACCTTCTCCAGAATAGATCACATCCTGGGTCACACATCAGGTCTCAAACGGTATCAAAAGATTAGGATCCTTCCCTGCATATTTTCAGACCACAATGCTCTGAAGCTAGAACTCAATCACAAGAGGAAAGCTGGAAAGAACCCAAATACATGGAGACTAAACAGCATCCTTCTAAAGAATGAATGGGTTAACCAGGAAATTAAAGAAGAATTGAAAAAATTCATGGAAACATATGATAATGAAAACACAACAGTTCAAAATCTGTGGGACACAGCAAAGGCAGTCCTGAGAGGAAAATATATAGCTGTACAAGCCTTTCTCAAGAAACAAGAAAGGTCTCAAGTACACAACCTAACCCTACACGTAAAGGAGCTGGAGAAAGAACAAGAAAGAAACCCTAAACACAGCAGGAGAAGAGAAATCATAAAGATCAGAGCAGAAATCAATGAAATAGAAACCAAAAAAACAATAGAAAAAATCAATGAAACTAGGAGCTGGTTCTTTGAAAGAATCAATAAGATTGATAAACCCCTGGCCAGACTCATCAAAAAGAAAAGAGAAGGGACACAAGTAAATAAAATCATGAATGAAAGAGGAGAGATCACAACTAACACCAAAGAAATACAGACAATTTTAAGAACATACTATGAGCAACTCTACGCCAACAAATTGGACAATCTGGAAGAAATGGATGCATTCCTAGAGACATATAAACTACCACAACTGAACCAGGAAGAAATAGAAAACCTGAACAGGCCCATAACCAGTAAGGAGATCGAAACAGTCATCAAAAATCTCCAAACAAACAAAAGCCCAGGGCCAGACGGCTTCCCAGGGGAATTCTACCAAACATTTAAAGAAGAACTCATTCCTATTCTCCTGAAACTGTTCCAAAAAATAGAAATGGAAGGAAAACTTCCAAACTCATTTTATGAGGCCAGCATCACCTTGATCCCAAAACCAGACAAGGATCCCACCAAAAAAGAGAACTACAGACCAATATCCTTGATGAACACAGACGCAAAAATTCTCACCAAAATACTAGCCAATAGGATTCAACAGTACATTAAAAGGATTATTCACCACGATCAAGTAGGATTTATTCCAAGGCTGCAGGGTTGGTTCAACATCCGCAAATCAATCAATGTGATACAACACATTAATAAAAGAAAGACAAAGAACCATATGATCCTCTCAATAGATGCTGAAAAAGCATTTGACAAAGTGTAGCATCCCTTCCTGATCAAAACTCTTCAAAGTGTAGGGATAGAGGGCACATACCTCAATATTATCAAAGCCATCTATGAAAAACCCACCGCAAATATAATTCTCAATGGAGAAAAACTGAAAGCTTTTCCGTTAAGGTCAGGAACATGGCAGGGATGTCCATTATCACCACTGCTATTCAACATAGTACTAGAAGTCCTAGCCTCAGCAATCAGACAACAAAAAGAAATTAAAGGCATCCAAATTGGTAAAGAAGAAGTCAAACTATCACTCTTCGCAGATGATATGATACTATATGTGGAAAACCCAAAAGACTCCACTCCAAAACTGCTAGAACTTGTACAGGAATTCAGTAAAGTGTCAGGATATAAAATCAATGCACAGAAATCAGTTGCAATTCTGTACACCAACAACAAGACTGAAGAAAGAGAAATTAAGGAGTCAATCCCATTTACAATTGTACCCAAAACTATAAGATACCTAGGAATAAACCTAACCAAAGAGGCTAAGAATCTATACGCAGAAAATTATAAAGTACTCATGAAAGAAATTGAGGAAGACACAAAGAAATGGAAAAATGTTCCATGCTCCTGGATTGGAAGAATAAATATTGTGAAAATGTCTATGCTACCTAAAGCAATCTACACATTTAATGCAATCCCTATCAAAATACCATCCATTTTTTTCAAAGAAATGGAACAAATAATCCTAAAATTTATATGGAACCAGAAAAGACCTCGAATAGCCAAAGGAATATTGAAAAACAAAGCCAAAGTTGGTGGCATCACAATTCCGGACTTCAAGCTCTATTACAAGGCTGTCATCATCAAGATAGCATGGTACTGGCACAAAAACAGACACATAGATCAATGGAACAGAATAGAGAGCCCAGAAATGGACCCTCAACTCTATGGTCAACTAATCTTCGACAAAGCAGGAAAGAATGTCCAATGGAAAAAAGACAGCCTCTTCAATAAATGGTGCTTAGAAAGTTGGACAGCCACATGCAGAAAAATGAAATTGGACCACTTCCTTACACCACACACGAAAATAGACTCCAAATGGATGAAGGACCTCAATGTGAGAAAGGAATCCATCAAAATCCTTGAGGAGAATGCAGGCAGCAACCTCTTCGACCTCAGCCGTAGCAACATCTTCCTAGGAACAACGGCAAAGGCAAGGGAAGCAAGGGCAAAAATGAACTATTGGGATTTCATCAAGATCAAAAGCTTTTGCACAGCAAAGGAAACAGTTCACAAAACCAAAAGACAACTGACAGAATGGGAGAAGATATTTGCAAATGACAGATCAGATAAAGGGCTAGTATCCAAAATCTATAAGGAACTTAGCAAACTCAACACCCAAAGAACAAACAATCCAATCAAGAAATGGGCAGAGGACATGAACAGACATTTCTGCAAAGACATCCAAATGGCCAACAGACACATGAAAAAGTGCTCCACGTCACTCGGCATCAGGGAAATACAAATCAAAACCACAATGAGATATCACCTCACACCAGTCAGAATGGCTAAAATGAACAAGTCAGGAAATGACAGATGCTGGCGAGGATGTGGAGAAAGGGGAACCCTCCTCCACTGTTGGTGGGAATGCAAGCTGGTGCAACCACTCTGGAAAACAGCATGGAGGTTCCTCAAAATGTTGAAAATAGAACTACCCTATGACCCAGCAATTGCACTACTGGGTATTTACCCTAAAGATACAAACATAGTGATCCGAAGGGGCATGTGTACCCGAATGTTTATAGCAGCAATGTCTACAATAGCCAAACTATGGAAAGAACCTAGATGTCCATCAACAGTTGAATGGATAAAGAAGATGTGGTATATATTCACAATGGAATACTATGCAGCCATCAAAAGAAATGAAATCTTGCCATTTGCGACGACGTGGATGGAACTAGAGCGTATCATGCTTAGTGAAATAAGTCAATCGGAGTAAGACAACTATCATATGATCTCCCTGATATGAGGACATGGAGAAGCAACATGGGGGGTTAGGGGGATAGGAGAAGAATAAATGAAACAAGATGGGATTGGGAGGGAGACAAACCATAAATGACTCTTAATCTCACAAAACAAACTGGGGGTTGCTGGGGGGAGGTGGGATTGGGAGAGGGGGAGGGGGCTATGGACATTGGGGAGGGTATGTGCTATCATGAGTGCTGTGAAGTGTGTAAACCTGACAATTCACAGACCTGTACCCCTGGGGATAAAAATACATTATATGTTTATTAAAAAAAAATTTGGAAGGGGAGATGAACCATAAGAGACTATGGACTCTGAAAAACAACCTGAGAGTTTTGAAGGGTCAGGGGTGGGAGGTTGGGGGAACAGGTGGTGGGTAATGAGGAGGGCACGTTTTGCATGGAGCACTGGGTGTTGTGCAAAAACAATGAATACTGTTACACTGAAAAAATAAATAAAATGGAAAAAAAAAAGTGGAGGTCTGATTTATGATCCAGTACGTAATCCGTTCTGGAAAACTTTCCATGTGCACAGAAGAAGAATGTATTTCTGAGTGCTTTAGGATGAAATGCTCTGACTATCTGTTAAGTCCAGCTGGTCCAGTGTGTCAAAGCCCTTGTTTCCTTGGTTATCTTCTGCTTAGAGGATTTGTCCATTGCTATGATTAGGGTGTTAAAGCCCACCATTATTGTAGTATTTTCAATGAAATCCTTTAAGTTTATTATTAATTAATTTATACATTTGACTACTCCTATATTATGGGCATAAATATTTACCTTTGTTAGATCTTCCTGTTATATAGACCCCTTTATAATCATATACTGGCCTTCTTCATCTCTTATTGTCATCTTTGGTCTAATATTTATTTTCTCTAGCAAAAGGATGGTTACTCCGACTTTCTTTTGATGTCCATTAGTATGATAAATCATTCTCTACACCTTCATTTGAAATCTGGAGGTGTCTTTCTGTCTGAAATGAATCTCCTGTAGGCAGTGTACTGATGAGTCTTTTTTAAAATTTTTTAATCAATTATGTTATCCCTTGTCTTTTAATCAGAACATTTTATCCATTTACATTTAGAGAATTATTAAAATATAAATTTAGTGCCATTTTTATTACATGTAAGGTTGCCATATCTGTGGATTATCTCTGTTCCTTTATGGGTTTTGTTACTTTTGGGATCTCTTTTTGCTTTATGTGTCCCTTTAATATTTCTTGCAAGGCTGGGTTAGTGTTCATGAATTCCTTTATTTATTTATTTGGTCTGAATGACAGCCTAGCTGGATATAGTGTTCTTGGCTACATATTTACCCAACTTAGCATATTAAATATGCCAGTCTTTTCTGGCCTGCCAGGTCTCTGTGGACAGGTCAGCTGCCAGCCTTATGTGCCTACATGTGTAGGTAAGTACATCTTGTCTCAGGGTGATTTTAGGATGTTCTCTTTATCTTTGAAATTTCACTTTGAATTTTCACTCTAGTATGTCGTGGTGTTGACTTATTTCTGTTGATTTGGGGGGAGTTCTCTGTGCCTCTTGTACCTGAATACCTGTTTCCTTTTTTGGTTTAGGTAAGTTCTCAACTATAATTTGTTCAACTAAACCTGCTGCTTCTTTTCTACTCTTCTTCTGAGACTCCTACAATACAGATATTCTTTCACTAATGGAATGCTGAATTCCCTAAATCTACCTTCATTATCTAAGAGTCATCTATCTTTCCTCTGATCAGCTTCATTATTTTCCATAACTTTGTCTTCTATATCACTAAATTCCTCTTCTATTTCGTTCATCCTCACTTATATGGTCTCCACTTGGGACTGCACCTCAGTGATAGCATTTTTAATTTCAGCATGTCTATATTGTAGTCCTTGTATGTCTATAGTGATGGATTTTCTAGTACCTTCTATGTATTTGTTTTTCAAACAAAGCTAGTATCTTTATAATCTTAGCTTTAAATTCTAGTTCAGACTTCTTACTTGTAACTGTATGATTAAATCTGTGGCTATGAGAACCACTTCCTTACTCTTGTGATAAATTTCTCCTCATTATTTTTTTTTTCAAGATGAGAAAAGAATAAGGAAGAAAAAAAACACAAGAAAAACAACAACCAAAACAAGAAACTAGATATCTTTGTGTCCTCATCTGCTTGTTTAGAGAAACTAAATCCCAACATGTTAAAAAAAATAAGAATTAAAATATAATAAAAGCAAAAAATAATAAAACATATATAAAAATTAAAATTAGAAAATTGTTCTGATTTTATGCTCCACTACTTTTAGTACTTTGCAATACTACTTTACTACACCACTACTTTACTACTTTGCAATAGTATCTCTAGGAGGACTTCTTTCCATCCCCTGTATCATTAGCTGTATCACAGCATTTTCAAGTCTCTGCACCTTCTACATTCCAAAAGGAGGTCACTTTCCTACCTGTAGCCCTGCAGCATTTCTTTTCTCAGATCTCTACTTGATTTATCAGGTTTCAGAATGATTCGATAGGTATCTAACTCTATTCAAGAAATGAGAAAAACTTAGAATCCCTTCTCCTCTGCCCTCCTGTCTCCTATTTATCCTTTTCTTGAAGAGAAAGTGTGTTCACTTTGGTTTCTAGTGAAGAAATTTTGAGAATTTGTGTTCTTAGCTGAATCTCAGAATGCAATTGCTGTAGTAAAACATTGCTCTATAATCACCTGATATTAATGATTTTATAAGGTGGGGCACCTGGGTGGCTCAGAGGGTTAAGCCGCTGCCTTCAGCTCAGGTCAGGATCTTGGGGTCCTGGGATCAAGTCCTGCATTGGGCTCTCTGCTCAGTGGGGAGCCTGCTTTCCTTTCTTTCTGCCTGATTCTCTGCTTACTTGTAATCTCT
Organism: Meles meles; assembly: GCF_922984935.1. Lineage (NCBI taxonomy): Eukaryota > Metazoa > Chordata > Mammalia > Carnivora > Mustelidae > Meles > Meles meles. The sequence continues at coordinate 520,697 of NW_025721150.1, forward strand.
GACAGTCAAATAAATAAAAATAAACTTATATGGACTTTATTGAGGTTTGTTCCCTTTAAATTTACTTTATTGAGGCTTTTATCATAACTGGATGCTGTCCTTTTTCCAAATATATTGTTTTCATTTAATCAAATGATCATACAGTCCTTATCCTTTCTTTATTATGTGGTGTATCAAATTGATTGATTTGTGAATACTAAACAATCATTACAACACAGGAATAAATCCCACTTACTTATGGTAAATGTTTTAAGGATTTTATTTATTTATTTGATAGAAAGACTGTGAGAGAGATCATGAGTAGCTGAAGAGGCAGATGGAGAGGGAGAGGCAGACTTCCCTGTTAAGCAGGGAGCCCAAAGCGGGGCTTGATCCCAGGTCCCCGAGATCATGACCTAAGCTGAAGGCAGAGGCTTTACCCACTGAGCCACCCAGTGCCCCTAAATCAACAATTTAAAGGATACTAGCTGGGCTTAAATAATGCTAATAAGATCTAAACAATGCCTTACTGAAGAGACCAATGAACTAAGTACCAGTCATGCTAAAATGAAAAGAATTTTATAATTAAGTCACAAAACCAACTGTATGTAATGACACTGAGGATGGATGAAACAGGAATGAATCACTGACATGAAGATAACATTATGGAAAATAAGGAATCTGAAAAGAAGAGGGAAAGTAAAGTATTGGCTCACCAATGTGGACTTAGGAAACTCAGGCAATTCACAAAACACAGTAACATTCATTTCATAGGGATCCAAGAATAAGAAGAAAGGGACAGAAGGTTTATTTGATCAAAGGGTAGCTGGAAACATTCTCAAATTTAGGAAGACATAAACATCAAAATTGAAGTGGCACAAATAAGGAAGGAATCCTGAACGTAGCAAGTGGAAACAAACAAACAAAAATTCTACAAGGACAACCAAACCAGGTCTATAGAAGAGATGTCCACAGAAATATGATAGGCCAGAAGAAAGTGACATGACATATTCAAAATGCAGAATAGTAACACTATTCATCCAAGAATACTTTATCTGGCAACGCTGTCATGTAAAATAGGACTGACAAAAAAGTCCCAGAAAACAAAATTAAAGAAGTTCATGAGTACTCCAGTCCTGTAAGAAATAATATGGGGGACTCTTTGAGAGGGGAAGACCAAGAACATCAAAGACTAGAAAAGGAACAGAGAAAATCCCCAGAAACACTAAATTAGAGGCAATGAAATGGCACTAATTTCTTTTATTTTTAAATTTTATTAATTTATTTGAGACAGAGAGAGCAGGAAGAAGGGGAGGGGATAGAGAAAGGAAGAAGCAGACTCTGTGCAGAACAGAGAGTCCAACGTGGGGCTCAATCTCAGGACCCTGAAATCATGACCTGAACTAAAGTCAGACACTTAACTGACTGAGCCACCCACGGGCTCTTTGGTGACATGAAATTCTTATCAAATATTCCTCTGAATGTAAATGGAATAAATGTTATAATAAAAAGGCACTGGTATCAGAATGGATTTAAAAAAAAGATCTATATACTTCTTATAAGAGACTCATTTTAGATATAAAGATACCACCAGATTGAAAGTGACTGGATAGAGAAAATCTACCATGATAATGAATGTGAAGGAAAATCAGAGTAACATATTTATATCAGAATAACTAGATTTTAAACCCAGGATCGTAATGAAAGATGAATGAGGACACTATTTCCTGATTAAGGAGTCTCTCCAACAAGAAGATCTGACAACTGTACATATTTTTGCTATAAACATGTAAACATCCAGATATATAAGCAATAAGTCACATAAAGAAACTGATTGAAACCAATATGATAAGAGTGACTGTCTTAGAAGAGTGAGGTGTGAGGTGACTGGATGATGGACAGTGTGGAAGGTGTATGCTATGGAGTGTGCTGTGAATTGTGTAAGACTGATGAATCAAAGACCTATACTCCTGAAACAAATAATACATTATAGTTAATAAAAATATAAATTAAATAAAAACCCCTCAACAACGTTGTTATAGAAAGAATATAAACCAACATGATAAAAGGCATATGTAAAGACCCACAGTCAATATAATCTTCAAAGCAGAAAAACTGCTTCACCGTTACAGTTAGGAATAAGACTCTGTCATAAATGTTATTTAACTTAGTACTGGAAGTCCCAGACTTAGCAGCCAGGCAACAAAAGAAAAGAAAAAAAAATTAAAATAAAGCATCCAAATTGACAAGGACCAAGTCCAAACTTCAGTGTATGCAGATGACATGATACTCTATGGAGAAAACATAAAAGACTCAGTGCTGCAGGATATAAAATCTGCATACAGATATCTGTTGCATTTCCAACAATGAAGCAGCAGAAAGGGAAATCATGAAGTCAGTCTCATTCACAATGGAACCAGACACAAGAGACCTAAGAATAAACCTGATGAAAGAGGTAAATGTCTCTACATTGAAAACTATAGAACACATAAAGAACTTGTAGAATATACACAAAGAAATGGAAAAACACTCCATGCTGATGGATGGGAAGAATAAATATTGTTAAAATGTCTATGCTACCAAAACCAATCTACCCATTTAATGCAGTCCATATAAAAAACCACCAGCACTTTGAGCAAAACTAGATCCTAAACTTTTTAAAGAACTACAAAAGACTCTGATAGTCAAAATAATTCTCAAATTCCATAAAGAATGAATCAAACTCAGCATGCCAAAATTTAATATTCCATTTAAGAAATGGGCAGAAGATATGAACAGACATTTGTTTGTTTGTTTTTTGTTTTTCCCAAGGAAGACATACAGAAGACTAACAGCCAGAGGAAAATATTCTCAACATCATTCAGCATCATGTAAATGCAAATAAACACCAGGATAAGATACAACCTCACAACTATCAAAATGCTAAAATTAACAAAACAGAAAATGATGAAATTCAGTGATGATGGAGCTACAAGAAGCCTCTGTCATGTTTTGTGGTTATGCAAACTTGTACAGTCACTCTGGAAAAGTGTATGGAGGTTTGACCGCAGTTAAAAATTGAACTACCCAATGACACAGCAATCACAGTGCTAGGTATTTACCTGAAGGACAGAAAATTACTGGTTCATAGGAGTATATACATCTCAATGTTTATAGTAGCATTATCAACAGTAGTGAAATTATAGAAAAAGACATATGCATGTGTAATATAAACACACACACACACACACACACACACACACATTACATACCCACCCAAAGGAATGAAATCTTGCCATTTCCCATGACATTGACACAGCAAGTGTTTGTTATGATAATGAAATGTTGTAGTCACAGAAAAGCAAATACCATATGATGTCACTCATATATGGAATTTAAAAACAAGACAGATAAAAATAGGGATATTAAACACCACCAACAACAACTAAAGGGAAGCAAGCCATAAGGAACTCCAAAATGTAGAAAAAGAGACTGAGGGTTGATGGAGGAAGCTTGAGGGGGATGTGTTATGTGGGTAATGTGTATTAAGGAATATATGTGCTGCGATGAGCTCTGGGTGATATGTGTAAGTGATAAATCATTAAATTCTACACCTGAAATCAATTTCACCATATATATTACCTAACTAGAATTTAAATAAATATTTGGAATAATAATTTAAAAAATCTGCATAATGAACATGTATAGACGTATTCCAATATCATCAACTCATATATTATTTCATACTTATATGGATTATACACCAAAATAGGTCACATTCTGAGCTGTGAAATACACCTTTACAAATGTTAATAGAAGTCATATAATGTCTGTTCTCAGAATATAGTGCAATGCAACTAGAAAGGGAGTACTGGGTGTGGTGCATAAACAATGAATTCACTGAAAAGAAATTAAAAAAAAATAAATGAAAAGGTAAAAAAAGAAATCAATGTTGAAACCTAAAGTAAACATTTCAACATGTAAGGATTAAACAACATACATTTAAATAACACAGGCAAACACATAAATCTCAAGAAAATTGTATTTTTTTAAAGTTTATTACTTACAATCTCTGCAACCAGATGAGGGATTGAACTCATGACCCCAATGTCAAAAGCCACATGTTCTTCTAAGTGAGCCACCCAGTTTCACCTCAACTGTTGCAACACATAAAAAAGAAAAAAAAACTTAGTGAATTTTATTGAATGCGGAGACATACAGCTTACATGGAAATGTGTTATGTTGAATGCATATATTAAGAAAGAAAAGTCTAATATCAATAATTTACATTCATTTCTAAGGAATTATAAATACTAGATCAATAAATACAATTCAACAAAAACTAAATTAGAGACAATGTAACAAAAAAGAAAAAGAAATGATAGGAATAATAAATACTAGAGCAAAATCAGTTAAATTAATAGAGAAAAATCAAGAAAAGGAAAAAAAATCAAAATTAGGTGATTTGATTAAAAAATGCACTTTTTTGGTGATGAGCACTAGGTGATGTATAAAAGTATTGAATCACTGTATTATACACCTGAAACTAATATTATGCTGTATCTTAACTAAGTGGAATTTAAATAAATCCTTATAAAATGATTAATGAAATTGATAAAACTCTAATCAGGCTAATGAAATAATAAGAGAGTGAGAAGACACAATTGAATAATATCACAAATGAAAGAGGGGAACATGAATACTGATCCCACTGAAATTAAATGACTAGAAAAGGAATACTATAAGTAACTCAAAGGTGACAGGTTTGATAACTTAGTGGAAATCGAGAAATTTTTGAAAGACACAGTTTGCTAAAACTCATTAAGAAGAAAGAGACAAAATGAATAGGACTTCATCTATAGAATAAATTGAATAATCATTAATAACCTTCTAAAACAGAAACTACAGGCCCAGGTGGGTTCACTGGTGAATTTAATTAAACATTGAAAGAACAGATTAAATTAATTACCTACAATTACTTTCAGAGCATAAAAGCAATTGGAATACTTCTGATTCCTTCGATGGTATCATCATTACCCTATTATAATTACAACAATGATATAAAAAAGACAGATCAGATTCTCTTATGAACATAGTTACAAACATCCTCAAAATGCTACAAATTGATTACATAATGTATAAAAGAATTATATATCACAATTAAGTAGATATATTGCAATTATGTGAGATTGAACATTCAAAATCACTTAATGCAGTTTATTATATCAAAAGAATAAATAAGAAAATAATCACCTCCCATATAAATAAATACTTAAAGAGCATTGTACAATATATGACACCCACTCACAATTAAACCTCTTAATATACTAGAAATAGAGGTAACAGTTCATCATGACAAAAAATATCTACAAGAAACCTACTGTGAAATTTATAGTTAATAGTGGGAAACTAGAAACTTTCACACGAAGATCGGGAACAATACAAGTATGTTCCCTCTCATTAGTCCTTTTCAACATTGTGCAGAAAGTGTTAGGAAATTCAATTAGAAAAGCAAAAGAAATGGAATATATATAAATTGAAAAGGAAAAATTAAAAACACTTTTGTTCATACATGATCTATTTATTGGGTAGAAAATCTAAGAGTAGACAAAAGCTCTCATGAAATAATAAGAAATTTAGCAAATTTGCAAGGCAAAATTTTAATATAGAAACTGCAACCTTGCCCTATGCCATATGGCATCAATGACAAGTGTAATAGGAAATATTAAAAACAATATCATTTACTTTAGCACCAGGAAAGAAAGAAGAATGAAAGAGAAGAAAAGAGGGAAAGAAAGAGAAAAACATTGTTAGGAACAAATAAAATAAAATAAAATATGTATCATATCTCTAAGGAATATGCCACAAAATTCTGATGAATGCAGTTAGAACTAAATAAATGTTTAGAGGATCCAGTTTCATGGATAGGAAGATTTAAAGTTGTGAACGTACTAATTTTACTAATTTAGATTTATAGATTTAATGAAATCCAAATCAAAATTATATCAAGTTATTTGTGGACATTGACAAATTGATTATAAACTTTATGTGAGAGGAAAAAATAAGCCTAGAATAGCCAACATTATATTGAAAAGGAAGAAAGTAGAAAGACGGATGATGTCCAAATTGAAGAATTTATACAAAGTTGGAGAAATCATGACTGGTAGTTTGGTGTGAGACTAGATGAAGATATCAACGGAAAAAAAAGAAGACTAGAAGAAACCCAACATAAGTATAGTTAACTGAATTTTGTCAAAAACAAAGACAACATGATGAAGCAAATACTGTCTTTTAAAAATGATGCTGGAACAACAGTGTCCTGTTGCAAATAAAAAATCTAGAAAAACACATAAACTGAAAAAGCATTGTAGAACTAACTGTAAAACTATAATGTTTGTAGACAATAACACAGGAGAAACCTAGATGATGTCGAGTGTGAAAATGATCATTAGATACAATGCCAACACATAACTTATTTTTTTAAAGAAATCGCTACACCCAAAATGGGGCTCAAACTTAAAACCCTGAAATCAAGTGCCATGTACTACACTGATTGAGATAGCATAGATCACAAGGCATAATTTATTTTAAAAAAATCAATATACTGCATTTACTAAAAATAAATAAAAAATAAAATAAAATAAAAATAAAGATTTACTAAAAATAAATCTTTTGTTCTATGAAAGAAAGATTTAAAAACAAACAGGAAACCCCAGATTCAGAGAATTTTGAAAGAATAACTTCCTAAAACATATATGTGATAATTTTTTTGTAAATATACAGAAAACTCTTGGAATCAGCAATGGAGAAAATAACTTGATTAAGAAAACAGAGGGGGTACCTGGGTGGCTCAGCAGGTTAAGCCTCTGCCTTCAGCTCAGGTTATGATCTCGGGGTCCTGGGATCGAGTCCTGCATCGGGCTCTCTACTCAGCAGGGAGCCTGCTTCCCCTTCTCTCTCTGCCTGCCTCTCTGCCTACTTGTGATCTCTCTCTCTCTTTCTGTCAAATAAATAAATAAAATCTTTAAAAAAAAGAAAACAGAGGAGTCCCAAAGACCCATCACTAAAGAAGATAGATGGCAAATAAGCATAGCATACAATGTTTCACATTACATGTCATCTGTTTTATGCAAATTAAAATGTAAATAAGATATTACTACATATCTATTGAGTGGTCAAAGTCCAGGCAACCACAAGACTAAATGCTGATGATGATGTGGCAAAGCAGAAGTGATATTTTTACTGACAGGATTGCAAAATGACACAACCACTTTGGAAGATAGTTTGACAGTTTTTTAATAAAATAAACTTATCTTAACCATGCAATCCAGCAGTCCACAACACATGAAAACATATCCACATAAAAACTACACTGCAGGATGCCTGGGTGGCTCAGAAGTTAGGTATCTAACTTTTGATCCAGTAATGGTCCCAGAATCCTGGAATCCAATCCAGCTTCTTGCACAATGGAGAACCTGCTTCTCCCTCCAACAGCATCTCTCCCTGCTTGTGCTCTCCCTCTCTCTGACAAATAAAATATTTTTAAAAAATCATTACATAGATATTTATCATAGTTTTATTTATAATTGCAAAACTTGGAAGCTAACAAGATGTTAGCTTATCAGTCCATGTTAAGGCATGGAGGAACTTCATACACATATTTTTAAGTGAAGGAAGCCAATCTGAAAACCCTATACACTGTCTAATTCCAGCTACAACATATTCTGGAATGAGCAGAACTATGAAGACACTGGAAGTTCAGTAGCTCTCAGGATCATGTGTTGGGGAGAAATAAATTGGCAGAGCACAGAGGAGTTTGAAGGCAGTAAAACTACTTGCATGGCTCTATGATAATGGACATAAGTCTGCAAAAAATGGGAGAGAAGGCAATTTTTTTTTATTTCCAATGCCTATTTTTTGGCCAGTAGCAACAACAACAACAAAATCACAAGGATCACAAAGAAGTAGGAAAACCTAGTCCTTATGTTGATATAAGGACTATATTGATAGAAACTGTCCTTTAGGAAACACAAAGATGAGAATTGCTAGATCAAAAAAAAAATGAATACAATCAAATGAGTAAATAAAAAAAAACAGTAAAATAACTAAAGGAATTTTGTTTCAAATATCAGGTAAATAAAATGAGAATATCACCAAAGAGCTATGAATTCTAAAACAAAACAACAACAAAAAGAAAGCAATCAGAAATTCTAAAGTTGAAAACTACAAAACCTACAGTAAAAAAGTTACTAGGGAGATTCAATGGGACATTTGAACAGTCAGAAAAAAAATCACTAATGAAAATGAAGGCAGGCCCATATTTGTAGATTCTGATGAGCAAAAACTTATAAAAGCAAAAGAGCAAAAAGACAAAAAGATGTGAAGATAGCCAATGGTATGACTGGATCATCATGAAGTAGAACAATATATGTTATAGGAATCCCAGAAGAATATTAAAGTGAAAGAGGCAGAGAGATCATCTATATGAAAAAACTGGCTAAATTTCAAAATTGATGATAGATATAATTATACAATTCAAAAAACTTAACAAAATCCAAGTTGGATACCCTTAGAAAGATCCACAAAAAGACACAAAGTATCAAAATATGAAATAAGATATTGCAAGCAGCAAGAAAAATGCAACGTGTCATGTAAAAGAGAACATCGGTAAAATTATCTTCTGAGTTCTCAGCAGAAATTGAGAACTGAGCACAGGGAAAAATATATTCAAAGTGATGGCAGAATAAAAACTGTTAACTGAAAATATTGTGACTGTAAAGTTATCCTTCAAAAGAAAAGAAAAGAAAGGAAAGAAACTAAGACATACATACAATCAGTGAAAGGTTTTTATTATGAGGCCTTTCTTACAGGAAGTGTGAAAGGAACACTTCATTTCAGGTTGAAATAAAATGATGTAATATGGATTTGTAAACTTAATTTAAATTTCCTAAAGAGATTAGAAGACAGACATATGAGATTATTATTAGTCTGTACATGAAAAATGAGGAATTAGTTTGTGAGGAAGAAATTAATACCTAAAGTGAGGAGAAATTAGGTATACTAATAGAGTTTATAGATGTGATTAAATTTAAGAAAAACCAGATGCATATAGGGGAAGGTAAGAAAGCGAGAGATGGAAGCAAAGCATAAAAGATTCTTAAATATAGTTAATCAACTGAGGGTTAATGGAGAAGTGGGTTGGGGTTGGGCTCAATGAGTGACAGGAATTAAGAAGGGCACTTGTGATCAGCATTAGCTGTTATATATAAGAGATGAATCAGTAAATTTACTCCTGAAACCAAAATTGCCCAATATGTTAACGAACTAGAATTCAAATAAATAATTGAAACAAAATTTAAGTATCAATTAAAATTCAATTTTTTTTATATTTTATTTATTTGACAGAGAGAAATCACAACTAGGCAGGCAGAGAGAGGAGGAAGCAGGCTCCCTGCGGAGCAGAGAGCCCGATGTGGGGCTCGATCCCAGGACCCCGGGATCATGACCTGAGCAGAAGGCAGAGGCTTTAACCCACTGAGCCACCCAGGCACCCCTAAAATTCAAATTTTAAATCTGTAGTATGTTATATGTAATCCCCATTATAACTTTAAAGAACATATCTTTTCTTAATTCTTATTTTGTTATTATCATGTTCAATTAGCCAACGTTTGGTACCTCATTAGTTTTTGATGTAGTGTTCCAAGATTCATCAGTTGAGTATATCACCCTGTGCTCATCACATCACGCACCCTCTTTAAGGTCCATCACCCAGTTACCCCATCTCTACTATGTATTTTATAAAACACTACCTCTGAAACAAATACTACACTATATCTTAATTAAATTTAATTTAAATTAAAAATGCAATATATTATAAATATAATGATTACCAATATGGTATATATTTTGTTCACCATTTTAAGATTTTATTTATTTGGCAGAGAGACCCTGAGAGAGGGACACAAGCAGGGGGAGTGGGATAGGGAGAAGCAGGCTTCCCACTGAGCAGGGAGCATTATGAGGGGCTCAATCCCAGGACTATGGGATCATGACCTGAGCTGAAGGCAGAGGCTTAGTGACTGAGCCACCCAGGTGCTGCTGTTTTATTCATTCTCTGTGCTTTACTTAATAAGACCATTTCTACTTCAAGGTCATAAACACATTTCCCTTTTATATAAGAAGGAAAAGAAAGGGAATTTGACCATGCCATTACAAAATAAAATCAACTGCACACACACAAAAAAAAATACTGGGGAAGTTAAGAAACAAATTATATGACGCACAGAAAGCAAATGGCAAAATAGCAAAATATATTCCATATTTATCAGAAATTACCTTAAGTGTAAGTCGGCTAAATATCCCAGTTACACCATACGTTGTCAGAATGGAATAGATATAGATGATATAGATATAGATATAGATATAGATATAGATATATATACACACACTATAAGACATTCAGTGTACATTGATGAAGTTTGAATACTGTGAAAAATAAAAGGATATGAATAAAAGATAACCCATGCAAAGGATAGTCAGAAAATATGAAGTTGTAGTAATATGAGAGAAAGTGGACTACAAGTCAAAAATTATTCATAAGAGTTGAGTATTCCAATTTTCTGATAAAGATGTAGAAGTCCATTATACATATGGACCATATCTTTATCCATGCATCTGTTGAAGGGCCTCTTGGATCTTTCTACAGTTTCGTGATTGTGACCATTGCTGTTATGAACATCTTATTTTATTCTTATGTATTTTTAAGTTAACTTTTTTTAAAATATCATATTTATGTATTTGGCAGAAAGCACAAGCAAAGGGAGCAGGAGAGGGGTAAGCAGGCACCCCACCAGCCAGGGAGCCAGATGCAGGGCTATCAGGACCCTGGGATCATGAGCTGAGCCTAGGGCAGAAATTTAACCAACTTAGCCACCCAGGAGTCCCAAAGACATTTTTTTTTTTAATACTATAGTTAAATACAGAAAGCAGTACAACTAGGTAAAACTTGTGTTAAGAAATAATCCTATCACTTTGGGCCCACCCAACTCCTTCATATATGGGTATGTCCATAAGTTGACAAAGTTTATATTTTTGAATAAAGATGCAAAGTATGCAAAAACCATTAATACTGATGAAAAAAAATAAAAACAAAAGAGAACTACAGGCGAGGAAGGTGTTTAAGCTCCACTGGACCGGTTGGAATGGGGTAACAGTGATTTAGGATGGGATCTGTGGGGAAGGAAAGGGAACCAAATTTGTTTCTTACAAAAGAGGAAAAAAAAAAGAAAAAAAAAAAGACATCTTTGAAATCAATCCCTGGATCCCTGGTTGTAGACAAGTTTTCCAAAACCAGTATCTGGCACCCCTGCAACAAACTTGGAGAAAATTCTTGGATTATCTCAACAATTGGGCCCTTTTCCTTGCTGCCTCTGCCAGGGGCTTCCGGACTGCACTTGGCCTGGCCCCCCGCTTGGGGGCTTTGCAGGCTGACCAGGCTGACCTGGAGCTGGGCCTCCTGTGGGTCGCCCCCGCAGCCCCTCCTCCCGCGCCACCCCTTCCTCCCACGAGGCCTCCTCCCCGCCCAGCCCAATGCCTGCTCCCTCGAGGCAGCGCCCATCTCTGCAGAGGCTGGAGTGGCGCCCCTGGAGGCCCGGTCATCCAGGCCTTCAGGGGAGGCTCCAGGCTCGCCCGCGGCCTCCCGCCGCTCTCCCACGGCCTCAGCCTCCCTGCTCTTGCTGAAGGAGAAGCCGCTCCCCAGGCAAGACTTCCGGAAGGAAAAGCGCTTCTTCCTGTTTCTCCTAGTCTCGCTGCTGGGCCAGCACATGGCCGGGTCCCGTCCGCGGCCTTCTGGGGAGATGGGGAGGAGGCCTCCGAGGCGGCCTATCCGTCAGGGGTCAGGGCCCAGCCCGTCTTGGCGGCCTCGCTGCCCTGGGGGCCTCTGTCTCTGCGGGGCGCCAGGCCTCCAGGAGGGCAGCAGCGGCTCTTCCTTCTGGGCCCCAGCGGGTGGAGCGGTTCGACGCCCAGCTCCAGGCAGCTGCGGGCTCCTCTGGTCGCCGCCAGGGCGCTGCCCTTGGCCTCCAGCTCCTCATTGGAGCCAGGCTGGGAGGCCTCCGGAGAGGGGTTGCCTTTACCTGCTGGTGATGAGACCTGTGGGGAAAGCAAGGGGTGCGTGACCACTCCAAGAATAATGCACCAGGGGAGGCTTAGTCTTTTTATTTTATTTTATTTTATTTTTAAGAAAAGTTATTATGATGTATTTTGTGAGGGAGATTTACAACAGTACGGGTCTTAATTAAGAAGGAAAGAGGGGGAACATGCGTATCACCAAACCCACATTTTTAAAAAGATCATGATCTCAGGAGTTAATTTAACTTATAGGAAATTGTCACTTGCCTCCTATTAGCTGTACCAGTCAGGGATAATCTGTCTGTTTTGAAAAGAATTGTTTTTCTAATTATCTCTGGGTTCAGACAAATTCTCATATTTGCAGTTTCATTTGATTTATTTACTACCTATTTTATCAGAGAGAATTATTGGTATTTTAAAGTGATCATATTTACGTGAATATAGTATCATTTAGTGTAGACCTTAGTTTGATTTACCATAAATTAAGAAAATAAGTACATTGATGCTTGTAGATATCACCGTTGATCAAAAAGCCACTTTCAGCACATTTACTACCATTTCATAAGAGATAAGAAGGTACAACACGAATTCTTTCAAGAATTCTATCATGATTTGTTTTAAATTTAGAGAGCTTCGTGTTTTTTTTTAAAGCACACAGGTATGTAAGTAATTGACTTACTCTTTAACATTTGATTATGTATCTATATGAAAGTTGAAATATATAAAATATATCCTTAAATTGACTTTGACAAATAAGAGTTTCCTTCGGACTTCCGTAGTTAATTAAATATTGGAATGTACCAATGGTTAATTCTAATACTTCATTAGAACAGTTTTTTATTAATACTAGTTAAAATCACCTTAAGGATTTGGAGAAATATATCAACCTTAAACAATAAATAAAACTAAAAATACCACAAGACATATACCATTTATAATCTTGCATATTAACAAACGTATTGGTTTGGAGAGCTGACATTGGTGCTCCTACCATCCTATGAACTCATTTTTCTGAATAGGCTTCTTTGAATATTTTTCTGCCAGTGCATATACTTTTCTCTCATCCCTGACCTTTTTAGATAACTCCATAAAAATCTAACAGCCGTCATGAATTCAAGACATCTTTGTGGATTAAGGAGAATACCTGTTGTTTTATGTGTGTACTCACTTGAGAATGTCCACAGAGACATGAATAACGTGAAAATACCAATTGCTCAGCATGTCCCTAGGACAAAGTTGAGAAATGAGTTCTGATACTTTGTGGAGCTGTTTTCATAGTGGAGTTAAAGGTTAATTCATTGGGCAAACAGATATATTTATTCAGACTTTTTGAATATTATGTCTCTTGTATATAAGTTGTTTCTATATCTTGGACATTAATCCCTTATTGGATATATCATTTGCAAACATCTTCTCCCAAACAGAAGTTCTATTGATTGGTCCCAGTGCTGTGCAGATGATTTTTATCTTGAGAAAGAGTAGTTCATTTTTGCTTTTGTTTCCCTTGCCTTTAGAGACACGTGTTGCAAGAAGTTGCTGTGGCTGAGGTTGAAGAGGTTGCTGCCTGGGTTCTCTAGGATTTTGAAGGATTCCTGTCTCACACTGAGGGATTTAATCCATTTTGAATGCATCATTGCAGATGGTGTAAGAGAAGGTCCAGTGTCATCCTTCCGTATGTGATTCCAATTTTCCCAGCATCACTTATTGAAGATACTGTCCTTTTTCCCATTGCATATTCATTCCTGTTTTGTCAAAGAATAGTTCTCCATAGACATGAGGGTCCATTTATGGGGTCTCTAATTTGTTGCATTGAGCGATGGGTGTGTTTTTATGCCAGAACCAGGCCGTCCTGATGATCACAGCTTTATTAACTGGCTTGAAGTCAGGCATTGTGATGTCCCCAGCTTTGGTTTTCTTATGCAACAATGCCCTGGCTATTTGGGATCCTTTATGGCTACATGCAGATTTTAGGATTGTTTGTTTTAGGGCTGTGAATAATTTTGAGGGTATTTTGATAGGGATTGCATTGAATGTGTAGATTGCTCTGGACAGCATATGCATTTTTACAATGTTAATTCTTCCAATCCAGGAGCATTGAATGACTTTCCATCTTTTTGCATCTTCCTCAATGTTTTGTAGTTTATACTGTGGAGATCATTTACCTCTTTGATTAAGTTTATTCCTAGGTATCTTATGGGTTTGGGTGCTATGGTTAAGGGGATTGACACCTGAATTTCTCTTTCTCCATTCCCATTATTAGAGGATAGAAAAGCAAGAGAATCTTGTGCTTTGATTTTGGAATCCTGCACATTGCTGAATTCATGTATGAGTTCAAACAATTTAGGGGTGGAGTCTTTTGTGTTTTCATATAAAGTATATTGTCATATGCAAAGAGAGATGATTTAACTACTTCTATGACAACTTGAATGCCTTTTACATGTTATTGTCCAAATGCTGAGGCTAGGACTTCTAATGTTGTGTTCAATAAAGTGGTACGAGTGGGCTTCCCTGTCATGTTCCTGACCTTAAGGGAAGAGCTGTCAGTTTTTCCCCATTGAGAATGAAATTTGCTGTGGGCTCTTCATAGATGGTTTTTATAATATGAGATATGGTCCCTCTATCCCTCTATTTTGAGGAGTTTTAATAATTAATAATAATAATTTAATAATAATAATAATAGAGGAGTGTTGTATTTTGCCAAATGCTTTTTATGCATCAAATGAGAGGATGTTATGGTCCTTGTCTTTCTTTTGTTTATATGACTAATCACATCACTTGATTTGTGAATATTGAACCTCCCTTATATCCCAGAAATGAAACTCACCTGGTGGTGGTGAATAACCCTTTTAATGTACCTTGAAATCCTACCGGCTTTTATCTTGTTGAATATTTTTGTATTAGGGCTCACTAGGGTTATTGATCTATAATTCTTTTTCACAGGGTCTTTGTCTGCTTATGCATCAATGTAATGCTCTGCCTCAGAAAATGAGTGTGGAAGCTTTCCATTTATTTCCATTTTTTGGAAGCAGCTTCTATAGAATAGGTAGGACTTATTCTTAAAATCTTTGGTAGAATTCCACTGGGAAGGTATCTGGTCCTGGACTCTTGTTTTTCTGGGGGAGGTTTTTGATTCCTGATTCAATTTCCTTGCTGGTTATTAGTCTCTTCAGATTGTTTATTTCTTCCTGTTTCAGACTTGGTACATTACAAGTTTCCAGGAATGCATCTATTTCTTCCAGATGGCCGAATTTTTTGGCATATAGTTGTTGATAATATGTTCTAACATGTCCCTGTTTATTTTGCATTGGTCATGATCTCTCCCCTTTCTTTCCTGGTTTTGTTAACTTAAGTCTTTTATCTTTACTTTCGGCTAAATCTGGCCAGAGGTTTATTGATCTCATTAATTTGTTCGGAGAAACAGCTTCTAGTTTGTTGGTGGGTTCTGCCATTCTACTAGTTTCTGTTTCATTGATTTCTGCTCTCATCTTTATTCCTTCTTCTCTCCTGCTTGGTTTCAGCTCTATGTGCTGTTCTTTTTTCCAGGTGTAAGGTTAGCATGTGCATTTGGATTTTTCTAATTTTTTGAGACAGTCTTGGATGGCTAAGCACTTCCCTCTAAAGACCAACTTTCCAGTATCACATAGATTCTGAACCAATGTGTTTTCATTTTCATTAGTTGCATTGAATTGTTTAAGTTCTTTAATTTCCTGGTTGTCCCAACCATTTCTTGGCAGGATGCTCTTTGACCTCCAAATGGTTGAATTCCTTCCAAAACTCCTCTTCTGATTCAGTTCCACTTTCAAAGCACTATTGTCTGAAAAAATGCAGGGGAAAATCTCAGAAATTTGGTATTGTTTGAGACCTGATTGGTGACCCAGTATGTAATCCTTTTGTTTTTTTAAATTTTTGAGTATGTAATGTTAGTCACCCTAACTATGAACTATGTTCATAACTACTAACTATGAACTATGAGTTCATAGACTCATGGCTTAAGTATAACAACCAGTGTTTCATTCAGTACATGCCCTCCTTAATAACCACCACCAGCCTCACCAATCTCCCTAACCTCTTCCCCTCTAAAACCCTCTGTTTCTTCAAGTTTACATTCTCTTGTGATTCATCTCTCCCTCCAATTCCCCCAGCTTCACTTTTCCCTTCCTTCCCCTAATGTGGTCTCTGTTATTCTTTATTTTCCCAAGTAAGTGAAACCGTGTGATAATTGACTTTCTCTGCTTGACACCTTATAATCATTATAATTTCCGGCAATCCCTTCCATGTTGATGCAAAAGTGGGGTATTCCTCCTTTCTGATGGCTGAGTATTATTCTATTGTATATATGGACCACATCTTCTTTATCCATTCGTCTGTTGATGGGAACCTTGACTCTTTCCACAGTTTGGCTTTTGTGGCCATAGCTGCTATGAACACAGGTTCATATGACCCTTCATTTCAATATATCTGTAGCTTTGTTGTAAATAACCAGTAGTGCAATTGCAGGGTCAGAGGGTAGCTCTATTTTTAATATTTGGAGGACTCTCCACACTGTTTTCCAAGGTGACTATACCAACTGGCATTCCCACCAACAGTGTAAGAGCGTTCCCCTTCCTCCACATCCTCTCCAGTACTTAGGGTTTCTGGCCTTATAATTGTCATTCTAACTGGTAAAATGTGGTTTTGATTGGAATTTCCGTGATGGCTAATGATGATGAACATGTTCTCATGTGTCTGTTAGCCATTTCTATGTCTTCTTTGGAGAAGTCTCTGTTCATGTCTTCTTCCCATTTTGTAACTTGATTATCTGCTTTCTTGGTGTGGAGTTTGAGAAGTTCTTTATAGATCTTGGATACCAGCCTTTTGTCTGTAGTGTCATTTGGGAATATCTTCACCCAATCCATGGGTTGTCTCTTTGTTCTATTGACAGTTTCCTTTGCAGTGTAGAAGCTTTTTGTCTTAATGATGACCCAAATGTTCATTTTTCACTTTTCTTTCCCTTGCCTATGGAGATGTGCCTTGAGAGAAGTTGTTGTGGCTGATGTCGAAGTGCTTACTGCCTATGTTCTCCTCCAGGATTTTGATGGATTCCTGTCTCACACTGAGGTCATTTATCAATTTACAGTTTATATTTGTGTCTGATGAAAGAGATTGGTGGACTTTCATTCTTCTGAACACAGCTGCCCAGTTTTCCCATCAGCATTAATTGAGGAGACAGTTTTTTCCACTGGATTTTTTTCCCCTGCTTTGTTAAATTTTAGTTGACTGTAGATTTGACCATCTATATCTGGGCTCTCCACACTCTTCCATTGGTATATGTGTCTGTTTTCATGCCAGTACCTTGCTGTCTTAGTGATCACAGTTTGTTATACCTTGGAAGAAACCTAACCAAAGAGGTAAAGGATACATACTTGTGGAAGCACCTAACACTCAAGAAAGAAAATAAAAAAGACACATAAAATGGAAAAAACATTCATGCTCTTGGATCAGAAGAATAAACAATGACAAAATCTCTATGCTGCCCAGAGAAATCTATACTTTCACCCCCATCCTGATCAAAATACCATCAGCATTTTCCAAAGTGTTGAAACAAGCAATCCTAAAATGCGCATGGAACAAGAAAAGACCCTGAATCACCAACAAAATGTGGAAAAAGAAAACAAAGCTCAGGGCATTTCATTGCCTGATTTCAAGGTTTATGACAAAGCTCTGATCAACCCGTATGTAATCTATTTTGGAGGAAGTTATGTTTGTACTGGACAACAATGGCATTCTCTGGTTTTAGGACTGAATGTTCTGTTTTTATCTTTGAAGTCTAGCTGTTTCAGGGGTCCTTCAAAGCTATTGTTTCTTTTTGAACAGTCTTCTACTTAGGTGATCTATTTCTGTGTGTGGGATGTTGTGGTCTCTGCCTATTCATGTGTTATTATATGAATAGGATTCTTTATTTTGTTTAATATTTGGATGATGTAGTTGGCTACTCCCATGTAGGGGGCAGAGATATTTAAAGTTGCTAGATTTTCATGTTGGATAGACCCTTGAAATATGATATTGTATCCCTCTACACCTCTTATTACAGTCTTTGGTTTAAAATCTAACTTGTCTGATATGGGAATTGCTACCCCAGCTTTCTCTTGATTCTTTGGAATGAAGAATATGTCTCAGTCCCCTCTATTTCAGTATGCAGGTATCTTTAGGTTCAAGAGTGTTTCTATACAACATGTGGATGGGTCCAGTCTTTTTCTTCAAATCAGAAACCCTACTATGTTTCATGGAACCATATAGCCTGTTCACGTTTTCAGTAACTATTGGGAGATAGGACTTTCTTGCACTCATGTTGCCTGTGAAGTCCCAGTTTCTATAGATTGCTTCTGTAAGAGTCTTGTCCATATTACTCTTGGGGTCTTTCATCTTTCAAAGAAACCCCCTTAATCATTCTTGCAGGGTTGGCTTGGTTTTCACGTATTCATTCAGTTTCTATGAGTCCTGCAAGGCCCTTGTCTCTCCATCCATTCTGAATGGCAGCCTTGATGGATAACATATTTTTAGTTAACATGTCTCCTATAGTACCCTGAATATGCGTTGTCAGCTCTTTCTGGCTTGTCAGGTCTCTGTGGATGGGTCTCATGTTATTCTAATGCTCCTCCCACTGTGTGGAATACATCTCTTCTCTGTAGCAACTTTCAAGGTAGCCTCTTTGGCTCTAAGATTTGCAAGTTTAATTATTATATGCCAGGACTTTGGCCTATTTTTATTGATCTTTAGATGGGCCCTCTCTGTTTTATGGAGAGGAAGGCTTGTTTTCTTCCCCAACTTAGGGAAGTTCCCTGCTATGATTTACTCAAATATATCTTCTACTGTCTGCCTTCATTCCCACATGGATCCCAATAATTCTGACACTGGGCCAACTTTATGGTGTCATTGTTCTCTCTATGTCTGTTCTCATGAGCTTCTAACTGTTTGTCCCCCTCCTCCTCAGTTTCCTTTCTTTCCATCAGTTTACCTTCTAGCTCACTAATTCATTCTTCTGCCTCTTTTACCCTGGCTGTTTGAGTTTCCAGTTTAGACTGTGACTCATTCATAGCATTTTAATGTCATCCCGATTAGATCTCATTCTGCCCTTGTAGATTTTATGTTGTCTTGAATTCTTTTCTCAAGCCTAGCTATGGACTTTGTGATTGCTCCTCTGAAGTCCATCTCTGATACCTTGCTTATAACCATAGCCATTAGATCTATGGCAGGGACCAGTGTCTCTGGATCTTTTCATGACTGGACGTTCTTTCCCCTTGTCATTCTGCTAAGGGCTGGTTGAGGGAATATACAGAGTCCAAAATATCAATCACAACCCAAGCAAAGTTTACCTATGAAAAAATCCAAAGAGGTCAATACTATGTTGAATGAAAGTGGTGAGATTGAATATCCTTGTCTTCTTCCTCTTCTTAGGGTAAAAGCTCTTAGTTGTTCACCATTGAGTATAATGTTTCCTGTAGGTTTTTCATAGATAGACTTTATTACATTGATGTATGTTCCCTCTAAACCTACTTTGTTGAGGGATTTTTGTCATGAGTTGATGCTATACTTTGTCAAAAACTTTTCCTGCACTATTGACATGATCATATGGTTGATGTGATATATCATGTAAAATATGTACTCTTGAAACACCCTTGCATTGCAGGAATAAATCCCACTTGATTGTGGTGAATGATATTTTATAAAATATACATTGTTAGATTCAGTTTGCTAACATTTTTGTTCAGGAGTCTCCATCTATGTTTGTCAGAGATACTGGCCTCTAATTCTATTTCTTTTTCTTTCTTTCTTTCTTTTCCCCATAATGTCTTTATCTGGGTGTGGTTTTGTTGTTGTTGTTGTTGTTTCTTTGTTTTTGTATTTTTCTTTCTTTGCTTGTTTGTTTGCTTTTGGCATCTGCATAATTTTGGCATCATGGAATGAATTTGGAAGCTTTCCTTCTTCTACTATTTTTTTGGAATAGTTTCAGAATAATAGGTGTTCAGTCTTCTATCATATGTGGTGGAATTTGCCTGTGAAGCCATCTGGTTCTGGTTTTCTGTTTGGGAGTTTTTTGATTATTGATTCAATTTCATTTTTGCTAATGGGTCTGTTCAAATTTTCTATTTCTTCTGGATTCAGTTTTGGGAAATGATATGTTTCTGGGAATGTATCCATTGTTTTTAAAGTTGTGCAACTTGTTGGCATATAATTTTTCATGATAATCTCTTATAATCCTTTGCATTTCTCTGGTGTAAGTTGTTATTCTTCCTCTCTCATTTCTAATTTTGCTTGTGTCTTCTCTCTCTCTCTCACTCTTTCTCTCTCTTTCTCACTCTCTCTGGCTAAAGGTTTTTAGTCTGCGACTGGCTAAAATTTATCATTTTTTTTATTTTTTCAGAGAAACAGCTCCTGGTTTCATTGATGTTCTCAACTGGTTTTTGTTTGTTTTGTTTTTTAGTTTCTGTTCCATTTATTTCTGCTCTAATCTTTATTATTTCCTTCTTTCTACTGGTTTGGGGTTTTGTTTGTTCTTTCTCTAGCTCCTTTTGGTGTAAAGTTAGGTTGTTTAATTGAGATTTTTCTAGCATCTTAAGGTAGGTGTGTATAGTTATTAAGTTCCCTTTTAGAATGCCATTTGTTGCATCTCTAAAATTTTGGAGCATTGTGTTTTCATTTTCATTTGTCTCTATGTCTTTTTTATTTTCTTGATTTCTTCGTCCATCTGTTGTTTGGTAGCATATTATTTAACCTACTCATATTTCTGTTCTTTCTAGATTTTTTTCTTTGTGGATAATTTCTACTTTCACAGCTTTGTGGTGGGAAAAGATGCATACTATGACTTCAATCTTTTTGAATTTGTTGAGACTTGTTTTGTAGCCTAAGGTGTGATCTAATCACTAGAATGTTCCATGTGTACTTGAAATGGATGTGTATTTTGCTGTTTTAGGATGGAATGGTCTGACTATATCTTCTAGCTCCATCTTGTCCAATGTGTTATTCAAAGCCACACTTTCCTTGTTGATCTTCTGATTGGATGATCTATCCATTGATGTCAGTGTGGTGTTAAAATCTCCTACTATTATTGTATTATTTCTTTTATGTTTACTATGGGTTACTTAATGTATTTGAGTGCTCCCAGATTGTGTGCATAAATATTTACAATCATTATATCTTCTTTTTGGATTGTTACCTTTATGATTATATAGTGTCTTCTTTGTCTCTTATTACAGTCTTTGTTTTAAAGTCTATTACTTCCAATGTAAGTATTGCTGTCTCAGCCTTCTTTTAACTTCCATTTGTATGACAAATGAATTTCCATCCCTCATTTTCAATTCACATGTATTTTTAGATCTGAAGTGAATCTCCTGTAGGCAGCATGTAGATAGGTCTTGCTTTTTTATCCATTCCTTGTTACTTATGTCTTTTGATTTGGAGTATTTAACTCACTTCCATTCAGCGTAATTACTGAGAGGTATATACTTATTGCCATTTTGTTACTTGTTCTCTGGTTGTTTTTGTAGTTGTTCTCTGTTCATTTATTCTCTTGCTCTCTTCTCTCACAGTTTTCTGGCTTTCTTTAGTGATACCCTTGATTCCTTTCTCTTTATTTTTTGCGTGTCTATTATGGCTTTTTGATTTGTGGCTACCATTCAGTTTATATATATCTTAGGCATATGGCAGTCTATATGAAGTTGATGGTTGCTTAAGTTTGAACCCATGCTTTACCCCTATCCCTTCCCACATTAAAAAATATTATTTATTTGTTTGACTGAAAGAGGGAGAGAGAGAAAGAACAAGTAGGGGGAACAACAGAGGGAGAGGGAGAAGCAGACTCTCTAGTGAGCAAGAAGCCCAATGGGACTTGATTCCAGGGGATCATGACCGAAGCTGAAGTCCGACGCCAAATCAACTGAGGCACCCATGTGTCCCCCTTTCCTCACATTTTAAAATATGGCATCATACTATACATCCTTTTCTTTTGTGAATCCCTTGACATATTTTTTATAGACATGCTTAATTTTACTGCTTTTGTGCTTTCTACTTTACTTACACCTGCTTATGATTTTCCCTTTCTATTCAGAGTCTTTCTCTGAATCTTAATCTTAATCTTTCTTATAAGGTGATTTAGTGGTGATAAATTCCTTTAATCTTCTTTGTCTGGGAAACTTTATATCTCCTTCTACTCTGAATGATAGACTTTCTGGATAGAGTATTCTTGGTTGCAGATTTTACTCTTTCAGCACTAGAATATTACCATGCCACTCTCTTCTGGTCTGCAAAGTTTCTGCTAAGAAACAGCTGGTAGCCTTTGGGGTTTCATTTCTCTGGCTCCTTTTAAAATTTTCTATCACTACTTTTGCCATTTGAATTACATTGTGTCTTCGTGTGAACCTCAGGTTGATTTTGCTGTGGACTCTCTATGCCTACTGGATCTGGATTTCTGTTTCCTTCCCCACATTTGGAAGTTTTTGAGCTATTATTTTTTTTTTATTTGACAGAGAGAGAGAGGTCACAAGTAGGCAGGGAGGCAGGCAGAGAGAGAGGGAGAAACAGGCTCCCCACTGAGCAGAGATCCCAATGCGGGGCTCAATCCCAGGTCCCTGAGATCATGACCTGAGCCGAAGGCAGAGACTTAAACCACTGAGCCACCCAGGCGCTTGAGCTATTTTTTTTTTTTTTTTTATTTTCTGCCTCTCCTTTTCCCTCTCCTCTTTCTGGTATCCATATAATGTGAATGTTATTATTCTTGACTGTGTCACTGAGGTCCCTTCATATATATATATATATATTTTTTTTTTCTTTCTTCCACCTTGTCTTCTGTTCAGCTTGACAGTTTTAATTACTCTGTCATCAAGGTCATTAATCCATTCTTCTTCTCTCTATTGTCTACTATCTATTTCATCCAGTGTATTTTTAATTGCAATTTTTAAGTTCCTCACCTCTGATTGGTTCCTTTTTATGTTTTCTACCTCTTTGTTGATGGTCTCCCTGAAGTCCTCCACTCTTTGCTTAGTCCAGTGAGTGTCTTTATGACCATTACTTTAAATTCTATGTCAGGTGTATTATTTCTTTCTGTTGCATTTAGTTCTTGTCCTGTTCTTGCATTTGGGGCATGTTCCTCTGTCTCCTCATTTTGTCTAATTCTGTGTCGTTTTTATGTGTCAGGAAAGTAGGCTATGTCTCCTGCTCTCAAATGTAGTGGCCTTATGAAAAGGTCCCATAGTGTCCTGCAGTGTAATGTCCCCTGTTCACCAGAATCTGGTGCCGCATATGGTCCCCTGTGTATGTTGTGTTAGCCCCACTATTGTGGCTGAGCTGCATTTACCTTCAATTCAGCCATCTGCAATGGTCTCCTGTGCCTACTGTGGGCCTAGTTGGGACCATGTGTTATTAGTGGGCCAGTGTGTAGCCTCTCTGGGCTTGAAAGATAGGGCTGTTGTTTGCCTGAATGCAGTATCCCCAAGCAGCAGAGTATTTTTCCTGTGTTGTTCCCTGAGAAGCTTTACTTGGTGGACATGTCCTGCAGTGATACCTGATGTCTTGCCCCTTCCCCATTGCTAGAGTTGCAGTTGGACTCTGTGTGTGTGTGTGTGTGTGTGTGTGTGTGTGTTTATCTTCCCCTCTCTCCAGAGAAGGAGTCATTTTGAAGTGGTGCTGGTCCCTTTTGGGACTGCTTGTACACTGCTAGTTTGTGGCTCTGTTTTGGGTGGACTCTGGCCAAGGGCACTATTGAAGGGGCTAATCTGCAGGAGAATGCAGGTACAGGGTACACAGGGTCAGCAAGATTCATGCTGATCTTCTGTTGGAGGAAGCGGGCAGCAGCCCAAGAAAATGCCTACTTAGGATGGCCAAGTTGGGAGGGGCAGATCTCCTGAAGCTCACCAAGGTGGGGTTTGTTTTTCCCAACCTGGGTGGAAAGCTGGCTCCTGCAAGTGTCCCTGGACCTAGGCTGGGTGTATCTCTGGAGGTATCTGGGGATCTAGGTTCCCCTGTCTCTGCAGGGGCTGCTTGTTATACTGTCTCTTTAAGGGTGGAAACTCATTTTTCTCTTGCTCTCCAGTTCTCCCAAAGCCAAGCACCAACTGAATTTTAAAGTTCCAGTTGCAAAATACCACTGATTGTAAGGACTCAGATAGCCAGGCCCCTCCAGTTCTCAAAGCCAAATGTTATGGGGATTTGTCTTCCCTGTGTGGGTACCCTACATCTGTGAGCTACATGTAGGGATCTGTACCTCCCCCCATCTGTACCATCATGTCCTGCCCTTACATGAAGAGTCCTATGGGTCTGTTTGGCTCCCAGCTGTGTCCCCACACCTCATAACCTCGTTTACATGGCCTATTCTCTACATTTATCTGTGGAGATTGTGTTCTTCCAGTCTTCCAGTCATTTTCTAGGTTTTTTACACTAATGTGGCTGTAATCTAGTTGTGTGCATGGGAGAAGGTGAGCTTAGGATCATCCTACACTGTCATCTCCCCCAGAAGTTCCTCAATGATGATTTACATTAATCAACTCAATAAATTTTATCCACTCTTGCATTTTGAGGTTAAGGTGACCGGCTTGTTGTATAGTGTTCTTTTAATATTTTCTTAAGGATTTTGCATTGACATTCATGAATTATATTTCCTTTATTAATGTAATCTTTGTTGTTGTTGTGAATCAATGTTACAGTAGTTTAAAGCAGAGGACTGAAAGTCTTCTTTATCCTTCCCTGATGTAGAATAGTTTGACAGAACAGTGGCATTATCTGTTTCTTAAGGATTGATAGAATTCTGGGTGCCTGGGTGGCTTAGTGGTTTAAGCCGCTGCCTTCGGCTCAGGTCATGATCTCAGGGTCCTGGGATCAAGTCCCACATCAGGCTCTCTGCTCAGCAGGGAGCCTGCTTCCCTCTCACTCTCTCTGCCTGCCTCTCTGCCTACTTATGATCTCTCTCTGTCAAATAAATAAATAAAATCTTAAAAAAAAAAGATTGATATAATTCTCTTGTCAAATCATCTAATTTCACTGATTTGGGGAGCTGTCAACTTTAACAATTTTTTTTTATTTCCTCTAGAGTAATTGATTTTTGAATTTCCATTCTTATATAAGTTTTGGCAATTTATATTTTGAAGACAATGATCTCTTCAGATTTTTAGAGTCACATTAAATTCAGGCTTAGGATTCCTAAAGTTTCTCCCCTTATAATTTCTTAGATTGTTTATTTGTGCTTTCTTGTTTGTTGAAATTAGACTAGGTAATAGTAGGTGTCTGTATGTCTGTATGTATGTACTGAAATTCTTGGGCTTATCATTACTATCATTTTCATTTTTCTCTTTGTTTTCAGTTTATGCTTACTAATTCTCCCATTACTCTTGGTTTTCTTTTCTTATCTATTTTCTATTAATTTTTCTATAATTTCTATTTTCAACCATTTGATAATCTACATGTAAAATCTGCATGTAATGAAAGATGGTCAACATGTAAAAATACATGTATTTTTATCTTTTCTGTTTATCATGTACATATAATACTATGCATTTTTCCTTGAGCTCTGAATTAGATGTAACCCATAGGTTCTTCTAGGCATCCTTTTAATTACTGCTGTTTTGTAGTTATAGCAAAAATTTAGTTTTTATTTCTTCTTTGACTATGAATTGAATCTTTAAGATTCCAAGTGGTAGAGACTTTGTTAGTTTTTTTATGTTTTGGTTTCATTATTAATTTCTTTGTTCATTGTGATCAAGGCATTTTGTCTTATTATTTCTACTTTTGGGAATTACTAGAGGTTATCTTTGTGGCCTGGTATTTTGGTATGTGTCTATTTCTTTCAATATTTTCCAAGATTTGTATTTTTTTTTTCTTTTGAAGAGTCTCACTTTATTTTTTTTCCATTTTATTTATTTTTTCAGCGTAACAGTATTCATTCTTTTTGCACAACACCCAGTGCTCCATGCAAAACGTGCCCTCCCCATTACCCACCACCTGTTCCCCCAACCTCCCACCCTTGACCCTTCAAAACCCTCAGGTTGCCCCAACCTCCCACCCCTGACCCTTCAAAACCCTCAGGTTGTTTTTCAGAGTCCATAGTCTCTTATGGTTCGCCTCCCCTCCCCAATGTCCATAGCCCGCTCCCCCTCTCCCAATCCCACCTCCCCCCAGGAACCCCCAGTTTGTTTTGTGAGATTAAGAGTCATTTATGGTTTGTCTCCCTCCCAATCCCATCTTGTTTCATTTATTCTTCTCCTTTCCCCTACCCCCCCATGTTGCTTCTCCATGTCCTCATATCAGGGAGATCATATGATAGTTGTCTTTCTCCGATTGACTTATTTCACTAAGCATGATACGCTCTAGTTCCATCCACATCGTCGCAAACGGCAAGATTTCATTTCTTTTGATGGCTGCATAGTATTCCATTGTGTATATATACCACATCTTCTTGATCCATTCATCTGTTGATGGACATCTAGGTTCTTTCCATAGTCTGGCTATTGTAGACATTGCTGCTATAAACATTCGGGTACACGTGCCCCTTAGGATCACTATGTTTGTATCTTTAGGGTAAATACCCAGTAGTGCAATTGCTGGGTCATAGGGTAGTTCTATTTTCAACATTTTGAGGAACCTCCATGTTGTTTTCCAGAGTGGTTGCACCAGCTTGCATTCCCACCAACAGTGTAGGAGGGTTCCCCTTTCTCCACATCCTCGCCAGCATTTGTCATTTCCTGACTTGTTAATTTTAGCCATTCTGACTGGTGTGAGGTGATATCTCATTGTGGTTTTAATTTGTATTTCCCTGATGCCGAGTGACGTGGAGCACTTTTTCATGTGTCTGTTGGCCATCTGGATGTCTTCTTTGCAGAAATGTCTGTTCATGTCCTCTGCCCATTTCTTGATTGGATTGTTTGTTCTTTGGGTGTTGAGTTTGCTAAGTTCCTTATAGATTTTGGATACTAGCCCTTTATCTGATCTGTCGTTTGCAAATATCTTCTCCCATTCTGTCAGTTGTCTTTTGGTTTTGTGAACTGTTTCCTTTGCTGTGCAAAAGCTTTTGATCTTGATGAAATCCCAATAGTTCATTTTTGTCCTTGCTTCCCTTGCCTTTGCCGTTGTTCCTAGGAAGATGTTGCTATGGCTGAGGTCGAAGAGGTTGCTGCCTGCATTCTCCTCAAGGATTTTGATGGATTCCTTTCTCACATTGAGGTCCTTCATCCATTTGGAGTCTATTTTCGTGCGTGGTGTAAGGAAGTGGTCCAATTTCATTTTTCTGCATGTGGCTGTCCAATTTTCCCAGTACCATTTATTGAAAGAATCAATAAGATTGATAAACCCCTGACCAGACTCATCAAAAAGAAAAGAGAAAGGACCCAAATCAATAAAATCATGAATGAAAGAGGAGAGATCACAACTAACACCAAAGAAATACAGACAATTATAAGAACATACTATGAGCAACTCTACGCCAACAAATTGGACAATCTGGAAGAAATGGATGCATTCCTAGAGACATATAAACTACCACAACTGAACCAGGAAGAAATAGAAAACCTGAACAGGCCCATAACCAGTAAGGAGATTGAAACAGTCATCAAAAATCTCCAAACAAACAAAAGCCCAGGGCCAGACGGCTTCCCAGGGGAATTCTACCAAACATTTAAAGAAGAACTCATTCCTATTCTCTTGAAACTGTTCCAAAAAAATAGAAATGGAAGGAAAACTTCCAAACTCATTTTATGAGGCCAGCATCACCTTGATCCCCAAACCAGACAAGGATCCCACCAAAAAAGAGAACTACAGACCAATATCCTTGATGAACACAGATGCAAAAATTCTTGCCAAAATACTAGCCAATAGGATTCAACAGTACATTAAAAGGATTATTCACCACGATCAAGTAGGATTTATTCCAAGGCTGCAGGGTTGGTTCAACATCCGCAAATCAATCAATGTGATAGAACACATTAATAAATAATTCAAAAAACAAAAACAAAAACTAAAGACTGGCAGACCAAACTCTCCTAAATATAAAGAAGAGATCACATTGAAGAGGGTAGAAAGGACAGAGATACTCAGGATCTAAACATATCCACAAGAATGTCTGTGAGATAGAGGGACAGAATGGACAGGGAGAGGGTAGAGAAACAGACTATCAAAACAGGAAGCCCAGAAAGGAAAGATTAATCTCCCATATCAATTGGTTTTGAAAATCAGAGACACTGAAACCCATGAGTTCCTATAATCATACGGTCATAACTTAGAATTTCAAAAATTAGTGGGCTTTGTTAAAGGAGAGCTGGGAGTGCAATAAGAAACTGATTCCTTGCCCTTAAAGAGACATCACAAAAAACAATCCTGTAGAGACACAGCATAAAAGCTGTATTTTGAAATACACCTTCAGTGTACAGGAGGGAGATATGTTTACTAATCTCAGAGTGTGCTGGAGGGGCAGGGATCTTTGGGAAACTTCTCTGTGAACAGAGGAGCTGGGGTTCAATTTTCACCAATCCCAGTCAAAACACAAGATCACCTGGAATCAACATGGCACATATATTCCCTACTGAACTTGTTAACACAAATGCCTCACTCTCACATTCTCCTCTGGACACAGCCTCTCCAGCCAGGCCTCAACTCCAAGTCTCCTCTCAGAGCAGCCCCAAGAAAACTTTCTTAACACCATTGAACCCCCCAACCTGCCTTTCTGCAGATCTACCCCTTCCATACACTCTTAGAGTCCATCCAAAAGTGATTCAACAAGCTTGGCCATATGCAAGCAGACCTAAAGGGGCCAGCCACACTCCAAAGTGACTCCTTCCCTGGGGAGAGGGAACAATAACCATAAATAACCATCAGGCTGTGAACTCAGCAGTGGGCTGGGGGAAGACAACTGGTGTAACAGCTAGGCCTTGACCCAAAATGAAAGCTTCTCATGGACAAAAAAGTGAAAGTGCCTAGAATTTTGGTGCTATTGCATCTCTGGCAAATGGATTGTATAACTCAGCTCAAGTGCAAGATGACCCCAGAAAGGTCTACTGCACTCCAGGGAGCAAACCCTGCTTACAACAGGGAAAAATACCCATTGCAGATGGTTGGACCAAGGGCAAAATCAGCTTGGGCATGTAGGGTGTACATAATAAAGATAATATACATAAGAGACAACTTGAGGGGCACCTGGGTGGCTCAGTGGGTTAAAGTCTCTGCCTTCAGCTCAGGTCATGATCTCAGAGTTCTGGGATCGAGCCCCACATCGGGCTGTCTGCTCAGCAGGAAGCCTGCTTCCTCCTCTCTCTCTGCCTGCCTCTCTCCCTACTTGTGATCTCTCTCTGTCAAATAAATAAATAAAATCTTAAAAAAAAAAAGACACACTTGAAGTGGTAGGTTCAAAGGTTCAAGTGAAGTAATACTGTCTTCTGCATTTCAGGACACTACAGGCAGGATCTCTTCATAACCCACTATTTTCAGGAGACATCACTGACATTCTTAACATGTAGAAACATGCAGAGAGTTAGGAAAAATGACAAGAGAGGAATATGTCTAAAATTAAAGAACAAGACAAATTCACAGAAAGAGATCTAAGCTAAATGGAGATACACAATGTGCCTGATAGAAGATTTAAAATAATTGTCATAAATTTATTCACTGGACTTGAGAAAAGGGTTTCCAAGACAAAAAAATTAAAGGAACTCATGAGTAATAAATAAGCCCTGCAAGAAATACTAAAGGGAACATTTTGAGTAGAAAGGGAAGACCATAATTTGGATTAATAATAGTAGGAATACAAAAACAGTGTATTTATATGATAATTATAAAATCATAAAGAAAATGGTCAAAAAAGATCATTGTAAATATTTATTCACCCAACATGTATGCAGCCAACTACATAGAGCATTTAATAACAAAGAAATAATAGTAATATCAAAATAATAGAGGAATTGAACACCCCATTTACATCAATAGATCATTAAAACAGAACGTCACCAAGAACAAAGTGGCTTTGAATGACATATTAGAGCATATAAACCTAATAGATATATTCAGAACATTTTATCCTAAAAACAGGATCCACATTATTTCAAGTGTTCATGGAAAAGTCTCCAGAAAACAAGTATCACCTGGGTGATGGGCATTAAAGGAGGCATATGATGTGATGAGCACTGGGTGTTAAACACAACTAATGAATAATTGAACACTATATAAAAAAATGATGATGTACTGTATGGAGACAAATGTAACACAGTAAAAATAATAATAATTTTTTAAAAGTTTCAACATTTTCTTTTAAGTTTGAAATCATACCATGCATCTTTTCCAAACACAACACTACAAAACTAAAAAACTAAGCATAAGAAAATATCTTGGAAGATCATACATACATGTAGGATGTTATTTGCCCTACATGTGAATGGTTAAATCAAGAAATCAGAGAAGAAATTGACAAATATATGGAAACAAATAAAAATGAAGCACAATAATCCAGTCTTTGGTATACATCAATAGATGTTCAAAGATGGAAGTTTATCGGAATGTAGGCCAACCTTAAGAAATAAGAAAAATCTCAAATAAATAACCTAACCTAAACCTAAAGGAGCCAGAAAAACAAAAACAAAACAAAACAAAACAAACAAACAAAAAACAAATAGAGCCTAAATCTGTGGAAAGAAGTAGATAATAAAGATTGGTGCAGAAATAAATGAAATTGAAACTAAATTATCAACAGAATAGTGTGGAGATTCTTCAAAAAATCAAAAAATTAGAGCGACCTTATGACCCAGCAATTGTACTACTGGGTATTTTCCCTAAAGATACAGATGCAGTGAGGGGGCGCCTGGGTGGCTCAGTGGGTTAAAGTCTCTGCTTTCAGCTCAGGTCATGATCCCAGGGTCCTGGGACCAAGCCCTGCATCAGGCTCTCTGCTCCACAAGGAGCCTGCTTCCTCCTCTCTCTCTCTCTCTGCCTGCCTCTCTGCCTACTTGTGATCTCTGTCTGTCAAATAAATGAAATCTTAAAAAAAAAAAAAGATACAGATGCAGTGAAAAGAAGGGACATCTATACCCCAGTGTGCATAGCAACAATGGCCACAATTGCAAACCGTGGAAAGAGCCAGGACGCCCTTCAACAGATAAATGGATAAATATTATATGGTCCAGGGCACCAGGGTGGATCAATTGGTTAAGTGACTGCATTTGGCTCAGGTCATGATCCTGGAATTCCAGGATCAAGTCCCACATTTGGCTTCCTGCTCATCAGAGAGCCTGCTTCTCCCATTGACCTCTCTCCTCTCTAAAATAAATAAATAAATAAAATTAAAAAGAGAAGATTTGGTCCATATATACAATGGCATATTATGCCTCCATCACAAAGGATGAATTCTCAACAAAATCCTAGCAAATGGGATCCAGCAGCACATTAAAAAGATTATCCACCATGACCTGGTGGGATTCATCCCTGGATTGCAAGGATGGTTCAACATTCACAAATCAATCAATGTGATAGAACAAATCAATAAGAGAAAAGAGAAGAACCACATGGTCCTCTCAATTGATGCAGAAAAAGCATTTGACAAAATCCAGCATCCGTTCCTGATTAAAACGCTTCAAAGTATAGGGATAGAGGGAACATTCCTGAACTTCATCAAATCTATCAATGAAAGACCCCCAGCAAATATCATCCTCAATGGGAAAAAGCTTGCAGCCTTCCCATTGAGATCAGGAACACGACAAGGATGCCCACTCTCACCACTCTTGTACAACATAGTATTAGAAGTCCTAGCAACAGCAATCAGACAACAAAGAGAAATAAAGGGTATCCAAATTGGCAAGGAAGAAGTCAAACTCTCTGTCTTCACAGATGACATTATCCTTTATATGGAGAACCCCAAAGACTCCACCCCCAAACTACTAGAACTCATAGAGCAATTCAGTAACATGGCAGGATACAAAGTCAGTGTACAGAAATCAGTGGCTTCCTTATACAGTAACAATGAAAATACAGAAAGAGAAATTAGAGAATCGATTCCATTTACTATAGCACCAAGAACGATAATATACCTGGGAATAAACCTAAACAAAGAGGTAAAGGACCTGTACTCGAGGAACTACAGAACACTCCTGAAAGAAATTGAAGAAGACACAAAAAGATGGAAGACGGTTCCATGCTCTTGGATCGGAAGAATAAACATTGTTAAAATGTCTATACTGCCTAGAGCAACCTATACTTTTAATGCCATTCCGATCAAAATTCCACCTGTATTTTTCAAAGAGCTGGAGCAAATAATCCTAAAATTTGTATGTAATCAGAAGAGCCCCCGAATTTCTAAGGAAATGTTGAAAAACAAAAACAAAATCTGGCAGCATCACGTTACCTGATTTCAAACTTTACTACAAAGCTGTGATCACCAAGACAGCGTGGTACTGGCATAAAAACAGACACATAGACCAGTGGAACAGAGTGGAGAGCCCAGATATGGACCCTCAACACTATGGTCAATCTTTGACATGACAGGAAAAAATATACAATGGAATAAAGACAGTCTCTTCAATAAATGGTGCTGGGAAAACTGGACAGCTATATGTAGAAGAATGAAACTCGCACATTCTCTTACACCATATACAAAGTTAAAATCGAAATGGATAATAGACCTCAACGTGAGATAGGAATCCATCAGAATCCTAGAGGAGAACATAGGCAGTAACCTCTTCTATATCAGTCACAGCAACTTCTTTCAAGATATGTCTCCAAAGGCAAAGGAAAAAAAAAGCAAAAATGAACTTTTGGGACTTCATCAAGATCAAAAGCTTCTGCACAGCAAAGGAAACAGTCAACAAAACAAAAAGGCAACCCACGGAATGGGAGAAGATATTTGCAAATGACAGTATAGACAAAAGGTTGATATCCAGGATATATAAAGAACTCCTTAAACTCAACACACACACAACAGATCATCCTATCAAAAAATGGGCAGAAGATATGAACAGACACTTCTCCAATGAGAACATACAAATGGCTATCAGACACATGAAAAAATGCTCATCATCACTAGCCATCAGGGATATTCAAATTAAAACCACATTGTGATATCACCTGACACCAGTTAGAATGGTCAACATTAGCAAGACAGGAAACAACGTGTGTTGGAGAGGTTGTGGAGAAAGGGGAACACTCTTACACTTTTGATGGGAATGCAAGTTGGTGCAGCCACTCTGGAGAACAGTGTGGAGATTCCTCAAGAAATTAAAAATAGAGCTTCCCTATAACCCTGCAATTGCACTGCTGGGTATTTACCCCAATGATACAGATGTAATGAAAAGAAGAGCCATCTACCCCAATGTTTATAGCAGCAATGGCCACGGTCACCAAACTGTGGAAAGAACCAAGACGCCCTTCAATGGATGAATGGATAAGGAAGATGTGGCCCATATATATGATGGATTATTATGCCTCCATCAGAAAGGATGAATACCCAACTTTTGTAGCAACATGGACGGGTCTGGAAGAGATTGTGCTGAGCAAAATAAGTCAAGCAGAGAGAGTCAAGTATCCTATGGTCTCACTTATTTGTGGAGTATAACCAAGAACATGGAGGACATGGGGAGATGGAGAGGAGAAGGGAGTTGAGGGAAAGTGGAAGGGAAGATGTACCATGAGAGACTATGGACTCTGATAAACAACCTGAGGGTTTTGAAAGGGCGGTTGGTGGGAGGTTGGGGAACCAGCTGGAGGGTAATAGAGAGGGCACGTATTGCATGAAGCACTGGGTGTGGTGCAAAAACAATGAGTACTGTTACACTGAAAATAAATAAATAAGTTAATTAATTAATTAATATCATACAATACCATACAAAAAAATGATCAGAAGACATGAACAGACACTTCTCCAATGAAGAAATAGAAATGGCTAGCAGAACACTTGAAGTTTTGTTCATCATCAGTAGCCATCAGGGAAATTCAAATCAAAACCACATGGAAATACCACTTTACACCAGTTAGAATGACAAAGATTAACAAGGCAAAACAACAAATATTGAAGAGGATGTAGAGAAAGAGGAACCCTCTTACACTTGGTGGGAATAAAAGTTGGAACAGCCACTTTGGAAAATAGTGTGGAGATTCCTCAATAAGTTAAAAATGGAGCTACCCTATGAACCGGTAATTGCACTATTGGGTATTTACCCCCAACATACAGATGTAGTGAAAAGAAGGGACATACGCACTCCAATGTTCATAGTTGTAATATCCACAATATCCAAACTGTGGAAAGAGCTGAGATGCCCTTCAGCAGATGAATGCATAAAGAAGATGTGGTCCATATATTCAATGGACTATTACTCAGTTAAAAAGGATGAATACCCAACTTTTGCATCAACATGGACAAGACTGGAGGAGATTTCACTGAGTAAAAAATAGTCAAGCAGAGAAAGTCAATTATCATATGGTTTCACTTATTTGTGTAATGTAAGGAATAACATGGAGGACATTAGGAGAAGGAAAGGAAAAGTGAATTGGGGGAAATCAGAGGAGAGGCAACCCATGAGAGACTGTGGACTCCAAGAAACAGACTTAGGGTTTTAGAGAGGAAGGAGAAGGGGGATGGATGAGCCTGGTGGTGGGTATTAAGGAGGGCAGTTATTGCATGGCACACTGGGTGTGGTGTATAAACAATAAATCTTGGAACACTACATCAAAAACTAATGATGTATTTTATGGTGACCAATACAACACAATTTAAAAACATCATTACTTTAATGGATTTAGAAACTGCATTTGACAGAATTCTACACTTTTTCATGATATACACTCTTAATGAAGTGAGTTTATAGGAAACATAATTTAGATAATAAAGCCATTTAGGGCAAGTCTATCATTTACATCATACTCGACAGGTAAAAGTGAAAGCTTTCCTCTAAGATCAGGTATACAATGATGATTTTATTCTCTTCACTTTTATTCAGCATAATACTGGAAATTCTAGTTCCAACAGTCTGACAAGGAAAAATTAATCAAGATAAAGAGTCATACTGATATGAATACATTAATAGTAGAAGATCTTAACATGCTTCTCTTAGTAATAGACAGATCATTCAAACAGAAAATCAAAAAAGAAACTAGAGCATTGAATGACACATTGGAACAAATGGACCTCATAGATATATACAGAACATTCCACCCTAAAACAACAGAATACTCATTCTTCTCAAGTGCACATGAAACATTCTCCAGAATAGACCACATACTGGGTCACAAATCAGGGCTCAACTGATAACAAAAGATTGAGTTTATTCCCTGCATATTCTCACATCACAGTGCTTTGAAATGGGAACTCAACCACAAGGAAAAGGTTGGAAGGAATTCAAACACCTGGAAGCTAAAGACCACCTTGCTTAAGAACGCTTTAATCAACCAGGAAATCAAAGAAGAAATAAAAAAGTCCATGGAAACCAATGAGAATGAAAACACTTGGGTTCAAAAACTATGGGATACAGCAAAGGTGGTCCTAAGGGGGAAATACATAGGCACCCAAACCTCCTTCAAAAAATTGAAAAAATTCAGAATACACCAGCTGTCTTTACACATTGAAGAAATGGAGAATTAACAACAGATTCACCCAACTGCACACACAAGAAGGGAAATAATCAAGATTAGAGCAGAGATCAATGAGATAAAAACTAGAGATACCGTAGAAGGCCTCAATGAAACTAGAAGCTGGTTTTTTGAAAGAATCAATAAAGTCAATAAAGCATTGGCCAAACTAATCCAAAAGAAAAGAGAGAAGGCCCAAATTTATAAAATCATGAATGAAAAGGGAGAGATCACAATGAACACCAAGGAAGTAGAAACAATCATCAGAAATTATTACAACAGTTATATGTCAGTAAGTTAAGCAAACTAGATCAAATGGATGCATTCCTGGAAAACTATAAACTCCCAAAATTGAACCAGGAAGAAATCAACCACCTGAATAGACTGATATCTAGTAACGACATTGAAGCAGTGATCAAAATCTTCCCAAAAAACAATAGCCCAGGACCTGACTGATTCCCGGGGGAATTCTACCAAACTTTCAAAGAAAAAATAACACCTATTCTCCTGACGCTGTTTCCAAAATTGAAGTAGAAGGAAAACTTCCAGACTCTTTTTTATGAAGGCAGCATACCCTGATCCCTAAAGCAGGCAAAGACCCCACCAAAAAGGATAATTTCAGACCAATCTCCCTGATGAATATGGATGCTAAGATTCTCAGGAAGATCCTAGCTAATAGGATCCAACAGCACATTAAAAATATTATCCACCATGACCAGGTGGGATTCATCCCTGGGTTTCAAGGATAGTTCAACATTTGCAAATCAATCAATGTGATAGAGCACATCAATAATACTATGGAGTATTATTATGCCTCCATCAGAAAGGATGAATACCCAACTTTTGTATCAACATGGATGGGACTGGAAGAGATTATGCTGAGTGAAATAAGTCAAGCAGAGAGAGTCAAATTTCATATGGTTTCACTTATTTGTGGAGCATAAGAAATAACATGGAGGACATGAGGAGATGGAGAGGAAAAATGAGTTGAGGGAACTTGGAGGGGGAGATGAACCATGAGACACTATGGACTCTGAAAAACAATCTGAGGGTTTTGAAGGGGCGGGTGTGGTTAGTTGGGCCAGCCTGGTGGTGGGTATTGTGGAGGACACGTATTGCATGAAGCACTGGGTGTGGTGCATAAACAATGAATTCTAGTGCACTGAAAAGTAATTATAAATTTTAAAAAAACTTAAAAAACCCTCTTAGTATTAAGATTGAAAGATTAATTAAAAATTTTGTTGTGTTGGTGATATTTATGTTATGTTTTATCCCCCCCAAAAAGAAATGGACAGATACATGAACGTACACTTCTCCAAAGAAGACATGCCAATGGCTACAAATGAAAAAAATGTTCAACATCACTAACCTTCTGGGAAATAAAAATCAAAAGCACATTGAGATACCATCTTACACCAGTTAGAATGGCAAAAATTAGCAATAAAGGAAACCACAGTTTCTGGTAGGGATGTAGAGAAAAGGGAACCCTATTGCACTGTTGGTGGTAATGCAAGCTGCTACAGCTACTTTGGGAAACAGTATGGTTGTTTCTCAAGATATTAAAAATAGTGCTGCCCTATGACCCAACAATTGTTCTACTGTGCATTTACTGCAAATATGCTGATATATCAAAAAGAAGGGGCACATCCACCCCAATGTTCATAGCAGCAATGTCCACAGTATCCAAACTGTGGAAGGAGATGAGATGCCTTTCAACAGATGAATAGATAAAGAAGACGTGGTACATACATACAATGGAATCTCATATAGCCATCAGAGAGGATGAATACACACTATCTGCATCAGCATCTATGGAACTGGAGGGGATTTTGCTAAGTGAAATAAGTCAGGCAGAAAAATACAATTATTATATGGTTTCACTCATAAGGAATAGCATGGAATACTGCAGGGGAAGGAAGGGAAAACGAAATGGGAAGAAATCAGAGGGAGACAAACCATGAGAGACTCTGGACTCTGGGTACAAAACTGAGGGTTAGAGAAGGGAGGGGGTATGGAGGATGGGGTAGCCAGGTGATCGGAACTAAGGAGGACACGTGTGGTGATAAGCACTGGGTGTTATACTTAACTAATGAATTGATGAACACCACGTCAAAACCTAATGATATTCCATATGCTAAGTGAACATAATAATAAAAAATAAATAAAAATAAAACAGGAACAACAAAATATAATATTAGTGAATCCATGGCTGTTTTTTTTTTTTTGTTGTTGTTGTTGTTTGTTTGTTTTGTTTTGTTATTGGTTAAATTCCAGATAATACAGTGTAGTATTATTTTCAGGTGTACAATGTAGTGATTTAACACTTCCATACAGCACCTGGTGCTCATCACAAAGTGGTAATCTTCATCACCTATTAAAACCATCCTCCCAACCCCTTCTCCTCTGGTACCCATCTGTGTGTTCTCCATGATTAAGAGTCTATTTAATGAAAGGTGCTCAATAGCACTTACCATCAGGAAACGTGCTCAATAGCACTCATCATCAGGAAAATACAAATCAAAGCCATGATGAGACATCACCTCACAACTATCAGAATGGCTAAATTAGCAACACAGGAAACAACAAGCAATGGCATGTATGGGGAGAAAAAGGACGATGGAGCTGTGTATTTGTGTTCTCTTCATTTTCAATGTGTACCTTAAAATAATTATTTTGAATTATTATTCAGTTAACTCACATATCTCCATTTGTGTTCAGTTACTGAAAAATTACAGTGTTCCTTTGAGGTCTTGTATTTTCTTGTTTTTTGGGGAGATTGTTTTTGTTTTATATTTATGATAATTTTGTACTAATGTGTTTATATTTAAGGGAGTAGACACCTACATCTTCCATGCTTTTGTGACTGGTTTTGGTACAGAAAAAAATATCCGTATTTGTTTTTTTTTTTAAGATTTTATTTATTTATTTGACAGAGAGAAATCACAAGAGAGGCAGGCAGAGAGAGAGGAAGGGAAGCAGGCTCTCCGCTGAGCAGAGAGCCCGATGTGGGACTTGATCCCAGGACCCTGAGATCATGACCTGAGCTGAAGGCAGCGGCTTAACCCACTGAGCCACCCAGGCGCCCCTCCGTATTTGGTTTTGATGACATCAATTAGTTGGGATGTTGAATCTTTGATTTCTGGGATGACACAGTGCCATAGTTTCTGCTCAACTCCATCAACTTGCAACAACTTTGGCATATACCATGTTGATTGTCATCTGTGGCCTGGAATGTGGTTATTTTTCATGTGGCATCTAGTTTATTGGGATCATCAGAACAAAAACTCCTGGTAGTATTCTTTTATTTTTCCCATTGCAGGAAGATCCAGCCTCAGGGATCCTTCTTGATGGCTGGTCTGGTGAGCTGGCACATAGAGTTGTAGTGGAGCTGGCTGGAGTCCTGAGATAAAATGCATAGTGAACTGCCACAGCACTTATTTACTGTGTCACAGGAGAACTTGAAGTGGTGGTAGAAGTGGCATCTAAAATACTGACATGTATGGATCACCCCTCCAAAGAGGGTCTGGTCTCTGGAGCTCACTGCAGCGACATGGGCGGAGCAGGATGCATCAGGAGTACAGCCTGGTAATACTGAATCAGTGTCTCAACTCTGGATCCAAGGTCAATTGCAGAACAACAGCAGTATGTCACCACTGGTGCTTAAAGCCACATGCTGGAACCTGGGGCAGGACTCAGCAGCTGCATCTTGGCCACAGTGATGATGGTTAAAGTATTACTTGTGATCCAGGTGGGATAATCAGAACACTGGTAGATTTCCCTACAATGGAATGAAAAAGCCTTACCTTAGGGCCAGGTGTTGCATGAACAGAAACAACAGCTACTGTCCTGTATATGGTGAAGTGTTATGGCATCTTGATCCCATTTATGGCACAGCAATAATTGGGGTATGGCAGCAGCTCTTAACCCAGTGATAACTCCATCCACATGTAGGAGATATAGTGCCAAAAAATTCTGTTAATTCGGTCACCTAGGATTAGCTTTGATGAAGGCTGCTGGAGTTACTGGTAGCAATAGCTACAAACATCCACAGTTGTGAGGCTTGTTTGAGTCTCTCACTTTTCCCTCTACAGTGAAAAAAATTTTAAGGGGATTCCTCATGGGAGAGAGCTGCTCAGAACTGGGGGGATGGGTAAAGATAATGCTTCCCAAGTTTTCCTATGAAACCATATTCCATTTTGTGACCTGCCACTCTTTAACTTCATTATTTTTTTGTAATACACAGGTTTCCATTAGCCGTTTTCAGTGTTTTATACTTCATTACTCTTTTTGTTGTTTTCATAAGAAAGAGGATTATCAGAACATTCTGGCCTCCACCTTCCTGGCCTATGTAGTGTTTTCATGAAATAATTTTTCATCTTTTTATGTTTTATTTTATATGTTTGAATTGTTTTATGCTTATATTTACATTAGAAGTACACTTCTTGTAGTAAGTACACAGTTGGGCTTGATAATGAGATATCACCTCATACCTCTCAGAATGGCTAAAATTAACAACACAAGAAACAAGTGTTGGTGAGGATGTGGAGAAAAGGGAAAACTTTTACACTGTTGGTGGGAATGTGAACTGCTGCAGCCACTGAAAACAGTATAAAGTTTCCTCAGAAAGGTAAAAATACAAATAGACTATGATCCAGGAATTGCACTACTAGGTATTTATCCAAAGAATACAAAGCTACTAATACAAATTTTATTTGGAGTAATTACTTCTCTGTCTGTTTTTAATGTGATTATTGATATAATTGTATTTAAGTATTACATGTTGTTAGCCTTGTTTGTTTTCTCTAATCCATAGAGAGCTGGGCTTAAAGAATTTTTTTTTTTTCTGTGTGAGTACCTATCTTGTTGAGCACTTTCTTGATTCTGGACCAACAATACTGAAAGAGGTCTAGATAATCTCCTTGCTTCCTCTAGTTCTATAGCCCATTTGGAGAGTTGTCTATATCCTTCCTGTTGCACTGGTTGGTGTAATTCATTTTCAGAATCCATAGATTGTTTGTTCATTTTTTGTTTTTGGAATTATTTTGGAATAATTTAGTGTTTATCATTATTTATTACATTTTCCATTTTAGTATTATTATCTATACGTTATGATTGTGTATCTAGGAAATATAACCATAAAGTATAAATAATGAATGAATGAATAAATAAATAAATATTTATCACCATATACTTTTTTATTGTTTATTTTTTTATTTTTTATTTTCAGCGTAACAGTATTAATTGTTTTTTTTAATTTATTTTATTTTTTTATTTGTTTATTTACAGCATAACAGTGTTCATTGTTTTGGCATCACACCCAGTACTCCATGCAGTATGTGCCCTCCCTATTACCCACCACCTGGTTCCTCAACATCCCACCCACCGCCCCTTCAAAACCCTCTGATTGTTTTTCAGAGGCCATAGTCTCTCATGGTTCATCTCCCCTTCCAGTTTCCCTCAACTCCCTCTCCTCTCCATCTCCCCATGTCCTCCATGTTATTTGTTATGCTCCACAAATAAGTGAGACCATATGATACTTGAATCTCTCTGCTTGACTTATTTCACTCAGCATAATTTCTTCCAGTTCCGTCCATGCTGCTACAAAAGTTGGGTATTCATCCTTTCTGATGGAGGCATAATACTCCATCGTGTATATGGACCACATCTTCCTTATCCATTCATCCGTTGAAGGGCATCTTGGTTCTTTGCACAGTTTGGCGACCATAGCCATTGCTGCAATAAACATTGGGGTACAGATGGCCCTTCTTTTCACTACATCTGTATCTTTGGGGTAAATACCCAGCAGTGCAATTGCAGGGTCATAGGTAAGCTCTATTTGTAATTTCTTCAGGAATCTCCACACTGTTCTCCAAAGTGACTGCACCAACTTGCATTCCCACCAACAGTGTAAGAGGGTTCCCCTTTCTCCACATCCTCTCCAACACACGTTGTTTCCTAAACCCCTCCCAGACCTACCAAGTCTACTTATCTTGACTGTCACAAAGCTTCATATCTAGTGTAAATAGGATCAGGATTATTTTAAACAAGCAGACCTAATTAAAACACCACACACTGGTCAAGATCTATATATTTCCCACTGCAGGGAAGGAGAAATTCTTTCTTTTTTGGGGTGGTTTCTTTTTTATTCAAATTTAATTAACTAACCGGCAGTGTATTATTGGCTTCAGAGATAGAGTGCTGTGATTCATCAGTTACAAATGACACGCAGTGCTCATTCCATCAAGTAGCCCACTTAATGCCCATCACCCAATAACCCCAGCCCCATTCCCCCCTCCCCTTCAGCAACCCTCTGTTTGTTTCCTTTGTTTAAGAGTCTCTTCTGGATTGTCTTTCTCTCTGATTTCATCTTGTTTTATTTTTCCTGGGTTCGTTTCTTTACTAACCAGAATCATGTTGTATGTATTGTTCTTTGATGTGCCTGTTGGAGATGTTCTAATCCAAACATTCTGCTTTTATCCATTATATATTCCACAGAATTAGTGTCACTGTTTGGGTTGATTCATTCTGTACTCATAAGTATGCC
This sequence comes from Meles meles, assembly GCF_922984935.1. Taxonomy (NCBI): domain Eukaryota; kingdom Metazoa; phylum Chordata; class Mammalia; order Carnivora; family Mustelidae; genus Meles; species Meles meles. The sequence goes on from NW_025721150.1 coordinate 562,878, forward strand.
CACTTTTGTGCACACACTAAATTTGAAGGGAGGAGTGCCAGTTAGTCCTTGGAAATCTGAATTGAAGGTGTGTTGACTTGACGTTGAGCAGGTGGCAGGCCATGCATGCTGACTTGGGCAGGAGGGTGGCTGAACTGTGAATTTGGGACCCACAGGCCGATGGCATCATGGGGGACAGGGACATCGTGGTTTTGCATTTAACTTCTGTTTTTCTGGGAAAATCTACCTCTCTTTCTATTCTAAATGAAATCCTTGCTGGATAGAGTATTCTTGCTATAGATATTTTCCTTTTAGCAGTTGGAACTTATCATGCCACTACAGAAAGGAGAAATTCTATATAGGACTGACCTGAGGGAAAGAGCAGCTGAAAAAAAACAGAAGAATGGACACTCTGAAACATTTTGTGAAGTACCATTTCTTGTAATATATAGGACCAATTCTTTTATAGGAATTATTCTCAGGAACAGGAGATTTCAGTCTTTCATAAACCTCAAACACACACAACAAAGTCACACGAGAATGACCTAGGTGGAAAAAAATGGAAGTTGGAGGAATTTACCCCAAAAGAAAAAAAAAAAATCATTAAGAATTTATGGCTAGGTACCCAATTAAAACAGAAATAAGTAATATGCATGAACTAGAATTTAAAGCAGCAATCATAAGGATACTAGCTGGGCTTTAAAAAAAAAAAGCTTATAAGACCTACACAATACTTTATCTTACTTCAGAGATCAATGAACTAAGTACAAGTCATACTAAAATGAAAAATATTTTTATAACTAAGATGTAAAACAAACTGGATGTAATGACAATGAGAACAGATGGAACAGGAATGAATTAATGACATGAAGAAAATATTATTTAAAATAAGGAAGTTGAAAAGAAGAGGGAAAGAAAAGTATTGGCTCACCAAAGTGGACTTAGGAAACTGAGGGTATTCACAAAACAGAACATTCATATTATATAAATCCCAGAATATGAAGAAAGGGATAGAAGGCTTATTTGGTCAAATTGGAGCTGAAAATATTCTGAGTCTGGGGAAGGCAACAAACATCAAAATCCAAGAGGTAAAGATAAGGAAGTAATCCTGAAATTAGTAAGTGAAAAAAACAAACAAACACACAAAAACTATACAAGTAAAGTCAAACCAGGTCCACAGCAAAGATGTCCACAGAAATATAGTAGGCTGGAGGAGTCAAGATGGTGGAGAAGTAGGAGGAGGTGCTGTTTCAACCTATATCCTAAAGTGAGCTGATTACCTACCAAAGAAATCCGATCACCCATGAAATAAGCCTGAGATCAAAATTATACATGTCTGGATCTCTACAGGAGCAGAAGACGCCAGTGGGCAGGTAAAGTGGAGTGGGAACATCAGACTGATATAGGAAGATAAGCAAAAAGGGGAGGGAGCCACCAGAGGCGACCAATTGGAAAGTAATACCCCAATAAGAGAGACCCTGCATCTGGGGACCAGCATTAACTTGGAGTCTGGTTGAAAGCACTCAAAAAAAAAAAAAAAAAAAAAAAAGCAAAGGATCGCGGGGGGAAATAGTGGGAATCAGTGCAGTTAGGGACAGGGGCTTAAGTCCTGAACCCAGGACAGCCTCCCCTGGCGCAGAGATAGAGTGCAGCTCGGAAACCAGGTCTTAGTCCCTGAGTCTCCAGCAAGCCTGAGCAGCCACCATGCCCAAAACGCATGGGGTCTGGCTCCCGTGAGGGGATGGGAGCCTCGCCAGACATAGTTCCTGAGACACGCGCGCCCCACACCCTCCCATGGGAGAGGTGCTCACAGGCACTAGCCGGGCGCTTTCAGACCCAGAAAAACCAGGCACTCCCAGCCCAGGCCAGTGGGAAAATCTCAGTGTGAAATCGCTGCTTGGAGCCTCTCTGGTGGTCTGGAGCTGTCCAGACAGCCACCACTGCCACGGTTTTGGGTACAAGTAGGAGATCCTGCATCCCCAGGGACAATGACTCAGAACCCACTCTGCCAGCAGCTCTGCAAAGCATTCTGAGACTTCTCTCTGAGAGGGAGGTCGGGGTACAGTTTGCTGTCCTCTAAATATCCAAAAACCATCAAAAGCTGTCAAGGCAAGAGAAAACAGATGAACAAACATAAAAACCTCCAGAGAACAAAAAACTGGAATAAAAGGATTTCCTCAGAGTTGACCCCCATGAGGGGGGTGGGAGGACCTAACTCAGGGAACAACATTGACTGAAAATCCACATGGCAGGACCCTCCCCCAGAAAACCAACCAGGAAAGGAAAAAAAAAAAAAAAAGACAACAAGAGAACAACCACCACTACTTCATAAATACAACACATTTTTAACTCAATACCACTATTCTGGTTCATTTTTTTAATACATACAGATTTTTTTTAACCTATTTACTATAACAGTGAGATGTCCAGTACATCAAATTATTAAGTGACCTTCTAACCTGAACTTTTTGAGACATACACCCGTGTTTTTCTTTTGCTTATCTATTTTTTAATTTTTTTTAAATTTTAGTTTAGTTTAGACTACTTTATTCTTTTTAAATTTTTGTTTTCTAATATACATATAGAGTTAAACTTCAAAGTAATCCCCTTTCCCCAATCAATGATACCCCTATAGATAAACCAATTTTTAATCCCCCTTTATCTTAGGAAAGTTGAGTCCTTTAACAAAGACATCAAGATACACCCAGGAAGAATCAAAATACTTCCATGCCAACCCTGAGAATTTATATCTACGCTCCCAACTTTTTCTTCCACAGTGTTTCCGTGTATTTGTGTTTTACCTGATAGTATATAAATCATATACTTGGGGTTCTTTTTGACGAGGCTCTTCCTTTTTTTGCCTATATATATGTGTGTGTATATATATATATATATATATATATTTACCAGTCTTTTTGTTTGTCTGTTTTTGTTTGTATACTCCATAAATCTTACCTTGGGGCTGATTTGGCCTGAGCCTTCTCTTTTATCTTCCTTTTTTTTCCTGTCTCACTCTCTTTCTTTTTTCTTTTTCTTTCTCCTTTTTTTTTTTTTTTCTCTCGATTGGGTGGTGAGACCTGATTGCTCAGAAGCATTCCAGGGTGCACCTAGACTGCACCACAGTCGATACACCCAGCTACATCTGTTCAGTCATCTCTCACCAAAGTGAGTAGGAGGAGGAATGCCCAACAGAAGAAAAATACAGAGGATGGACTTTTGACAACAGAGCTAATGGCTATCAACATACACAATATGTCAGAAAAGGAATTCAGACTAACAATTATTCAGGCAATAGCTAGGTTGGAGAAAGCCATGGGTGACCAAACGGCATTGATTAGAGCAAAACTGAAAGCCACCAGGGATGGTGTTCAAAATGCTGTCAATGAGTTCCAATCTAATCTAAATTCTCTAAAAGCTAGTGTAACTGAGACAGAAGATAGAATTAGTGATCTGAAGGACAAACAGATAGAGAGAAAGGATCAGGAGGAAGCCTGGAACAAACAGCTCAGAAGCCACAAAAACAGAATCAGGGAAATAAATGATGCCATGAAATATTACAACATCAGAATTATTGGAATCCCTGAAGGGGAGGAGAAACAAAGAAGTCTAGAAGATAGAGTGGAAGAAGTTGTCTATGAAAAGTTTTCCAACCTAACAATTGCAAAGAACGATCATGTACTAGAGGCAGAAAGATTTCCCCCAAAGATTATAGATTCTCGAAAGTCCTCATGACACCTGATAGTAAGAATGAAGAATTATAACTCTATGCAGATTTTCTTGAAAGCAGCTAGGACAAAGAAGCTCCTTACATACAGAGGAAAGCCTATTAGAATAACGTCAGACCTGTCCACAGAGACCTGGCAAGCCAGGAAGGGCTCGCAAAATATATTCAGGGCACTAAATGAGAAGAACAGTCAAGCAAGAATACTTTCTCCAGCAAGATTGACATTCAAAATGGATGGAGAGAGAAAGAGTTTCCAAGACCAACAAGGCTTCAAAGGCTACGCAACCACTAAGCCGGCACTGCAGGAAATAATAAGAGGGGTTCTATAAAAGAGAAAAAATCCTAAGGATATAATTGAACAGAAATATAGAGACAATCTACAGACAGAAAGACTTCAAAGGTAACACGATGTCAATCAAAACGTATCTATCAATAATCACTCTTAATGTGAATGGCCTAAATGCACTCATAACATGACACAGGGTTGCAGATTAGATAAAACGACAAGACTCATTCATATATTGTCTACAGGAGACCCATTTTGAACCTAAAGATACACCCAGACTGAAAGTGAAGGGATGGACAAGCATCTTTCATGCCAAAGGGCATCAGAAGAAGGCCAGGGTAGCGATTCTCATATCAGATAATTTAGATTTTAAACTAAAGACTGTAGTCAGAGATACAGGAGGACACTACATCATTCTTAAAGGGACTATCCACCAAGATGATCTAACAATTGTAAATATCTATGCCCCCAATATGGCAGCAGCCAATTACATAAGAAAACTATTAATAAAGATAAAGAGTCATATTGATATGAATACAGTAATAGTAGGAGACCTTAACATGCCTCTCACAGTAATAGACAAATCATCGAAGCAGAAAATCAATTAAGAAATAAGAACATTGAATGAAACATTGGACCATATGTACCTCATAGATATATATAGAGCATTCCACCCTAAAACAACTGAATACTCATTCCTCTCAAGTGCACATGGAACCTTCTCCAGAATGGACCATGTAATATGTCACAAAGCAGGACTCAACCGATACCAAAAGACTGACATTATTCCCTGCACAGCCATCCAAGCCTCCCTCAAAAAAATTGAAAAATCCAGAATACACCAGCTGTCTCTACAACTTAAAGAACTGGAATCAACAACAAATCAAACCAACTCCACATGCAAGAAGGGAAATAATCAAGATTAGAGCCCAGAGATCAATGAGGTAGAAACCAGAGATACAATAGAACGTATCAATGAAACAGAAGCTGGTTTTTTGAAAGAATCAAGAAGATCGATAAACCATCGTCCGAACTAATCCAAAAGAAAAGAGAAAAAGCCCAAATTAATAAAATTGTGAATGAAAAGGGAGAGATCACAACTAACACCAAGGAAATAGAAACAATCATCAGAAATCATTACCAACAGTTATATGCCGATAAGCTAAGAAACCTAGGTGAAATGGATGCATTCCTGGAAAACTATAAACTCCCAAAATTGAACCAGGAAGAAATTGACAACCTGAATAGACTGATATCCAGCAACGAGATTGAGGCAGTGATCAAAAACCTCCCAGAAAACAAGAGCCCAGGACCTGACAGATTCCCTGGGGAATTCTACCAAACTTTCAAAAATAAATAACACCAATTCTTCTGAAGATGTTTTAAAAAATTGAAGCAGAAGGAAAACTTCCAGACTGTTTTCATGAAGCCAGCATTACCCTGATCCCCAAACCGGAAAAGACCCTACCAAAAAGGAGAATTTCAGACCCATATCACTGATGAATATGGATGCTAAGATTCTCAACAAGATCCTAGCAAATGGGATCCAGCAACACATTAAAAAGATTATCCACCATGACGAGGTGGGATTCATCCCTGGGTTACAAGGATGGTTCAGCATTCGCTAATCAATCAATGTGATAGAACAAATCAATAAGAGAAGAGAGAAGAACCACATGGTCCTCTCAATTGATGCAGAAAAAGCATTTGACAAAATCTGGCATCGATTCCTTATTAAAACACTTCAAAGTATAGGGATAGAGGGAACATTCCTCAACTTCCTAAAATCTATCTATGAAAGACCCACAGCAAATATTTTCCTCAATGGGAAAAAGCTTGCAGCCTTCCCATTGAGATCAGGAACACGACAAGGATGCCCACTCTCACCACTCTTGTTCAACATAGTATTAGAAGTCCTAGCAACAGCAATCAGACAACAAAGAAAAATAAAAGGTATCCAAATTGGCAAAGAAGAAGTCAAACTCTCTCTCGTCACAGATGACATGATCCTTTATATGGAAAACCTGAAAGACTCCACCCCCAATCTTCTACAACTCACACAGCAATTCAGTAATGTCAATGATACAAAGTGAATGTACAGAAATCAGTGGCATTCTTATACAGTAACAATGAAAATACAGAAAGAGAAATTAGAGAATCTATTCCATTTACTATAGTGCAAAGAACAATAAAATACTTGGGAATAAACCTAACCAAAGAGGTAAAGGATCTGTACTTGAGGAACTACAGAACACTCATGAAAGCAATTGAAGAAGACACAAAAAGATGGAAGACAATTCCATGCTCTTTGATCGGAAGAATAAACATTGTAAAAACGTCTATACTGCCTAGAGCAATCTATACTTTTAATGTCATTCCGATCAAAATTCCACCTGTATTTTTCTTTTTTTTTAAAGATTTTATTTATTTATTTGACAGACAGAGATCACAAGTAGGCAGAGAGGCAGGCAGAGAGAGAGGAGGAAGCAGGCTCCCCGCCAAGCAGAGAGCCGATGCGGGGCTCGATCCCAGGACCCCGAGATCATGACCTGAGCCGAAGGCAGTGGCCTAACCCACTGAGCCACCCAGGTGCCCCTCCACCTGTATTTTTCAAAGAGCTGGAGCAAAGAATCCTAAAATTTGTATGGAACCAGAAGAGACCCCGAATTGCTAAGGAAATGTTGAAAAACAAAAACAAAACTGGTGGCATCACGTTACCTGATTTTAAGCTTTACTACAAAACTGTGATCACCAAGACAGTGTGGTACTGTCACAAAAAATTGACAGTTAGACCAGTGGAACAGAGTAGAGAGCCCAGATATGTACCCTCAACTCTATCATCAAATAATCTTCAACAAAGCAGGAAAAAATGTACAATGGAAAATAGACAGTCTCTTCAATAAATGGTGCTGGGAAAACTGGACTGCTATTTGTAGAAGAATGAAACTCGACCATTCCCTTACACCATAAACAAAGATAAAATTGAAATGGATAAAAGACCTCAATGTGAGACAGGAATCCATCAGAATCCTAGAGGAGAACATAGGCAGTAACCTCTTTGATATCAGCCACAGCAACTTCTTTCAAGATATGTCTCCAAAGGCAAAGGAAACAAAAGCAAAAATGAACTTTTGGTACTTCATCAAGATCAATAGCTTCTGCACAGCAAAGGAAACAATCAACAAAACAAAAAGCAACCCACAGAATGGGAGAAGTTATTTTCAAATGATAGTACAGACAAAAGATTGATATCCAGGATCTATAAAGAACCCCTCAAACTCAACACACACAAAACAGATAATCCTATCAACAAATGGGCAGAAGATATGAACAGACACTTCTCCAATGAAGACATACAAATGGCTATCAGACACATGAAAAAATGCTCATCATCACTAGCCATCAGAGAGATGCAAATTAAAACCACATTGAGATATCACTTTACACAAGCTAGAATGGCCAAAATTAGCAAGACAGGAAGCAACGTGTGTTGGAAAGGATGTGGAGAAAGGGGAACCCTCTTCCACTGTTGGTGGGAATGCAAGTTGGTGCAGCCACTTTGGAGAACAGTGTGGAGATTTCTCAAGAAATTAAAAATAGAGCTTCCCTATGACCCTGCAATTGCACTACTGTGTATTGACCCCAAAGATACAGATGTAGTGAAAAGAAGGGCCATCTCTACCCCAATGTTTATAGAAGCAATGGCCACAGTTGCCAAACTGTGGAAAGAACCAAGATGCCCTTCAATGGATGAATGGATAAGGAAAATGTGGTCCATATACACGATGGAGTATTATGCCTCCATCAGAAAGGATGAATACCCAACTTTTTTAGCAACATGGATGGTACTGGAAGAGATTATGCTGAGTCAATTTAGTCAAGCAGAAAGAGTTAATTATCATATAGTTTCACTTATTTGTGGAGCATAACAAATAACGTGGAGGACATGGGGTGATGGAGAGGAGAAGGGAGTTGAGAGAAATTGGAAGGTGAGATGAACCACGAGAGACTGTGGACTCTGAAAAACAACCTGAGGGTTTTGAAAGGGCGGGGGGTGGGAGGTTGGGCAACCAGGTGGTGAGTAATGGAGAGGGCACATATTGCATGGAGCACTGTGTGTGGTGCAAAAACAATGAATACTGTTACGCTGAAAAAATTTTTAAAAAAAAATGAAAATAAAACATATTCAAGCTGAGATTTATGGATGTGATAAATATATTGTTTATTAAATCATTTCTGACTTAATGCTTTGCATTTATGTTGTTATGACTAGTTGTCCTAGATTATGCAAAATGACTGGCTTTTATTATTCCTTGTTTAAATACATACTTGCCCAACTCAAGAATATGTAAAATGCAAAAAAACCAAAAAAAAAAAAAAACCAAAAAAACCAAAAACTTTTTTGGCATATGTTTGCTTCACAAATATGAAAAAAAAATAAATTTAAATATTATAAACATATACTTGGAACCTCTATTAAAATATCTTTTTATGAAAAAAAATAAAAGAAATATGGTAGGCCATAGTAAATTGATGTGATGTATTAACATGCAGAATGGGAACAATATGCAGCCCAGAATACTTTATCTGACAAAGCTGTCATGCAGAATAGGAGAGACAAAAAATTCCCAGAGAAAACAAAATTAAAGAAAGTCATGACTACTAACCCAGCTCTGCAAGAGATATTATAGGGGGATTTGAAAGGGGAATAAAGGCCAAGAGCAACGGTGACTAGAAAAGAACAGAGAAATGTCCAGAAACACTAAAGTTGGAGGCAATACAATGGCACTAATTTATTTTATATTTAAATTTTATTTATTTATTTGAGAGATAGAGCAGGAATAGTGGGATGGGAAGGGATATAGGAAGAAGCAGACTCTCTGCTTAACAGAGAGCCCAACATGGGGCTCGATCTCAGGACGCTGAAATTATGACCTGAACTAAGGTCAGACACTTAACTGATTGAGACACCCAGCTGCCCCACAATGGCACTAAATTCTTATATGTCAGTAATTCCTCTGAATGTAAATAGAATAAATCTTACAATCAGAAGGCACTGGGTATGAGAATGGATTTAAAAAAAAAAGATCCACCTATATAGTGCTTATAAGAGCCTCATTTTAGATGTAAAGTCACGACCAGATTTAGAGTGGATAGAGGAAAATCTGCCATGATAATGAATGTGAAAAGAAAATCAGAGTTACCATATTTATATCAGACTAACTAGATTTTAAACCAAGGATTGTAATGAAAGATTAATCAGGGCACTATTTCATAATTAAGGAGTCTATCCAACAAAAAGATCTAACAATTGTAAATATTTTGCACCCAACATGGGAAGAGCCGGATATATAATCAATTAATAATTAACACAAAGAAACTCATTGAAAATAATGTAATAAGAGTGAGGGTCTTTTTTTTTTTTTAATTTCTATTCAGGGTACCAGAATTCACTGTTTATTTACCACACCCAGTGTTGGATGCAATACATGCCCTCCATAATACCCACCACCAGGCTCACCCAACCTCCCACTCCCCACCCCTCTAAAACCTTCAGACTGTTTTTCAAGTCCATAGACTCTATGGTTCATCTCCCTCTCCAATTTCCCCCAACTCCCTTCTCCTCTCGATCTCCCCATTTCCTCAATTTTATTTCTTAAGCTCCACAAATAAGTGAAACCATATGATAATTAACTCTTTCTGCTTGACTTATTTCAATCAGCAGAATCTCTTCCAGTCCCCTCCATGTTGCTACAAAAGTTGGGTATTCATCCTTTCTGATGGAGGCATAATACTTCATTGTGTATATGGACCACATTGTCCTTATCCATTTGTTCCTTGAAGGGCATCTTTGTTCTTTCCAGTTTGGCCACCGTGGCCATTGCTGCTATGAACGTTGGGGTAGAGATGGCCCTTCTTTTCACTACATCTGTATCTTTGGTGTCAATACCCAGTATTGCAATTGCAGGGTCATAGGGAAGCTCTATTTTAATTTCTTAAGGAATCTCTGCACTTTTTTCAAAGTGGCTGTACCAACTTGCATTCCCCCCAACAGTGTAAGAGGGTTCTCCTTTCTCCACATCCTCTTCAACACACGTTGTTTACTGTCTTGTTGATTTTGGTCATTTTAACTGGTGTAAGGTGGTACCTCAATGTGGTTTTGATTTGAATCTCCCTGATGGCTAGTGATGACGAACATTTTTTCCTGTGTCTGCTAGCCATTTGTATGTCTTCATTGGAGAAGTGTCTGTTCATGTCTTTGGCCCATTTTTTGAAATTATTATCTGTATCTTGTGTGTTGGCTTTGAGGAGTTCTTTATAGATCCTGGAAATCAACCTTTTATCTGTACTGTCATTTGCAAATATCTTCTCCCATTCCGTGGGTTGCCTCTTTGTCTTGTTGACTGTTCCTCTTGCTGTGCAGTAGCTTTGGATCTTGATGAAGTCCCAAAAATTCATTTTCACTTTTGTTTTCTTTGCCTTTGGATACATATCTTGAAAGAAGTTGCTCTGGTCAGTGTTGAAGAGGTTACTGTCTATGTTCTCCTCTAAGATTCTGATGGATTCCTTCCTCACATTGAGGTCTTTTTTTTTTTTTTTCCATTTTGAGTTTATCTTTGTGTATGCTGTAAGAGAATGGTCGAGTTTCATTCTTTTTCATATAGCTCTCCAATTTTCCCAGCACCATTTATTGAAGAGACTGTCTTTTTTTTTTTTACACATTATACTTTTTCTTGCTTTGTTGAAAATTATTTGACCATAGAGATAAGGGTCCATATCTGGGCTCTCTACTCTGTTCCAGTGTTCTATGTGTCTGTTTTTATGCCAGTACCATGCTGTCTGGGTGATCACAGATTTTTAGTAAAGATTGAAATCAGGCAAGATGATTCCCCAGCTTTGTTTTTATTTTTCAACATTTCCTTAGTAATGCAGGGTCTCTTCTGATTCCATACAAATTTTAGGATTGTTGGGTCCAACTCTTTGAAAAATGCTACTGGAATTTGTATCAGAATGGCATTGAATGTTCCAATTGCTCTAGGCAGTATAGAGGAGTGAGGGTCTTAAACATCTCACTTAAAGCATCAAACAAATCATCCGAGCACAAAACCAAAAAGGAGACCATGGCTTTGAGTGACACAGTGGACCAGACAGAACTGACAGATATATTCAGAACATTTCAAGCTAAAGCATTAGAATTCACATTATTTTCAATTGCACATGGAACATTCTCCAGAATAGATGACATACTGGGTCACAAATCAGTCCTCAACCAAGTACAAAATGACTGAGAGCAGAGCAGGCTTAGTTTCAGACCACTATGAAATTTGAAGTCAACAACAAGAAAAAAATTGGGAAAAAACACAAATTAATGTAACTTAAAGATCATCCTACTAAAGAATGAATGGACTAACCATTAGATTAAAGATGAAAAATTAAAAATACCTGGAAGCAAATGAAAATGAAAGTAAGATATTCCCAAAGCTTTGAGATACAGCAATATTTGTCAAAAGAAGGAAGAATATTACAATACAGTCCTACCTCAAGAAGCAATAAAAGGGTCAAATAGAAATCTAACCTTACATATAAAGGAGATAGAAAAGGAACAGCAAATTAAGTCTAAAGGAATTTGAAGAAGGGCAATAAAAATGATTGAAGCACATATAAATGATATAAAAATAACAAAACAAAAAAGAAATCACTAGGACAGAGCAATGACACTGAGATGTTTCTTCAAAGAATTAATAAAATAGATAAATCCCTAGGCAGAATTCTCAAAATGAAGACAGAAAAGTATCCAAGAAGTAAAATCATGAATGAAAGAGGAGATATCACAAACACCACAGACATACAAGCCATTATGAGAGAATATTATGGAAATGTATATGACAACAAACTGGGCAATCTGGCAGAAATTAATAAATTCCTTCAAACATGCAAAGTATCAAGACCGAACTAGGAAGAAATTAGAAATCTGAGCATATCTATAACCCACAAAGAAGTGGATTCAGTGATCAAACATGACCCAAAAAAACAAAAGTCCATGGCCAGAGGGCTTCCCAGGGAAATTCTACCAGACATTTATAGAAGAGTTAACACCTATTATTCTCAACCTGTTCCAAAAAGTGGAAATTAGGACACCTGGGTGGCTCAGTGGGTTAAAGCATCTGCCTTCAGCTCAGGTCATGATTCTAGGGTCCTGGAATTGAGCCCTGCATTGCGCTTTCTGCTCAGCAGGGAACCTTCTTCTCTCCCTCTATGCCTGCTTCTCTGCCTACTTGTGATCTCTGTCTGTCAAATAAATAAATAAAATCTTCCAAAAGTGAACATGGAAGGAAAATTTACAAATTCATTCTATGAGAGCAGCATTACCCTGATAATAAAAACAATAAATATTCCAATAAAAAAGGAGAATAGGCCATTACCCCTGATGAACATGGATGCAAATATTCTCAGTAAGATCCTAGCAAATCAAATCTAACAGGACATTTAAAATTATTCAACATGATCAAACGGGACTTATTCCTGTGCTTCAAGGGTGGTTCAATATTTGGAAATCAATGGAAGTTATACACCAAATTAATAAAAGAAAGGGAAAGAACCATAGGACCTTTCAATGGGTGCAGAAAAGAAACGTTTGAAAAAGTAGAGCATTCATTCTACATAAAAACCATCATGGAGCACTGGGTGTTGTGCAAAAAGAATGAATACTGTTACGCTGAAAAAATAAATAAAATGGAAAAAAAAACCATCAACAAATTTGAGAAACAAGACAGAGGATCATAGTGGTAGGGAGGGAAAAATGAAACAAGATGAAGTCAGAGAGGGAGACAAACCATAAGAGACCCTTAATCTTAGGAAACAAACTAAGGGTTCCTGGATGGGAGGGAAAGAGGAGTGGTGGAATGGCTGGGTTACGGACACTGAGGAAGGTATATGATATGGGGAGTGCTGTGGAATATATAAGACTGAAGAATCACAGACATATACCACTGAAACATATAATACATTATATGTTAACAAGAAATATTAACTTAAAAACCAGAACAAAGTTGTTATAGAAGAAATATAAATCAACATGATAAAAGCCATATATAAAGACTTACAGCCAATATCATCTTCAAAGCAGAAAAAAATGCTTCACCATTACAGTTAGGAATAAGATAGAGAAGTCTACTGTCACAAATGATACATAACATAGTACTGCAAGTCCAAGACTTAGCGGTCAGGCAGGAAAAAGAAAAGGAAAATACAAAACAAAATATCCAAATTGACAAGGAACAAGTTCAAATTTCAGGATATACAGATGCCATGCTACTCTATGTAGAAGACATAAAAGACTCCATCATCAAATTACTGGACAAATACACATATTCAGCAATGTTGCAGTATATAAAATCAGTATACAGAAATCTGTTGCATTTCCAATAATGAAGTGGCAGAAAGCGAAATCAAGGAATCAGTCTCATTCACAATGGAACCAAACACAAGATATCTAGGAATAAACCTCATTAAAGAGGTACAGGTCTCTACATTGAAAACTATAGAACACATAAAGAAATTAAAGAGTACACCAAGAAATGGAAAAACACTCCATGTTAATGGATAGGAAAAATAATTATTGTTAAAATGTCTATACTCCCAGAACAAATCTACCCATTCAATGCAGTCCCTATAATAAACTAGAAGCATTTTGAACAGGACAAGATTTTAAAATTTGTAGAGAACCACAAAAGACCCTGATAGCCAAAATAATTCTCAAAGAGAAAACAAACCTGGAGGAATCACATTTCCAAATTTTAAGCTCTATTTACAAAGTTGCAGTCATTGAGAGAGTATTGTACCAGAGCATAAGGAGACACATAGACCAATGGAACAGGATAGAGACCCAAGAAATTGATCCGCAAGTCTATGGTCAAATAATATTCAACAAATCAGGGGGAAAAATCCAATCGAATAAAGCCAGTCTTTTCAACAAATGGTGTTGGCAAAACTGGATGGCAACATGGAAGAAGAATAAAACAGAACCATTTTACTACAACATACACAAAAAATAAATGCAAAATATTTGAAAAACCTTAATGTAAGACAGGAAACCATCAAAAATCTAGAGAGTGGGAGAGAGAGAACACAGGCAGTCACTTCTTTGTCATCAGTCACAGAAATGTATTATTAAATATGCATCCTGAATCAAGAGAAGGGAAAGTTAAAATGAACCATTGGGACTTCATCAAGATAAAAAGCTTACGCACACCGAGGGAAACGATCAATACAACTGGCAAAGTACCAAATGGGAGAATATATTTGCAAATTTCTTATCTGTTGTAAGTCCATAAAAGATGTATCAAACTCAGCATCCTTAAATTTAATATTTAATTTAAGAAATGGGCAGATGATTTGAACAGACATTTTACTAAGGAAGATGTACAAAAGACTTACAGACAGATGAAAATATTCTCAACATCATTCAACATCATGTAAATGCAAATGAACACCAGGATGAGATACCACTTCACAACTATCAGAATGGCTAAAATTAACAAAACAGAAAACCACAGATATTGGTGATGATGTGGAGCGAGAGGAAACCTCTGACATTCTTAGTGGTTATGCAAACTTGTGCAGCCACTCTGGAAAACAGTATGGAGGTATGACGAAAATTAAAAAAAAAAAATTGAACTACCCAGAGACACAGTAATTGCTGTGTTAGGTATTTACTGGAAGGCACAAAAATACTGACTCATAGGGGCATATGCATCTCAATTTTATAGTAGCATTATCAACAGTAGTTAAATTATAGAAAGAGACAAAATGTCTGTCAACTGATAAATTTATAAAGAATATGTTTTATACGCATACACATATATGAATATATATGAATGCATATACATATATATGTATATTACACACTCATTCAAAAGAATGAAATCTTAAAATTTCCCATGAAGTTGACAGAGAAAGGGTGTGTAATGCTAATGAAATATTGTAAGTCAGAGAAAGGCAAATACCATATGACGTCCCTCATATGTGGAATAAAAAAAAAAAAAAAACAGATAAACATAGGGATATTAGGGGCGCCTCGGTGGCTCAGTGGTTTAAAGCCTCTGCCTTCAGCTCAGGTCATGATCCTGGGGTCCTGGGATCAAGCCCCACATCGGGCTCTCTGCTCCGCAGGGAGCCTGCTTCCTCCTCTCTCTCTGCCTACCTCTCTGCCTAGTTGTGATTTCTCTCTGTCAAATAAATAAAATATTAAAAAAAACCCACAGGGATATTAAACACCACCACTAACAAAAGGGAAGCAAGCCAAAAGGAACTCCTAAATGTAGAAAACAGATTCAGGGTTGATGAAGGAATTTGGAGGGAGATGTGCTAAGTGGGTAATGGGCGTTAAGGAATATACATGCTGTGATGAGATCTGAGTGTTATTTGTAAATGATGAATTATTAAATTCTACACCTGAAAAAATTTCACCATATATGTTACCTAACTAGAATGTAAAAATATATATTTATATATATATTTGGAATAATAATAATAATTTAAAAAACTTTCCATAGAATGAACATGTATAGACTTATTCCAATATCTTTAGCACACACACTATTTCATACATATATGGAATATACACCAAAGTAGATCACATTCTGAGCTGCAAAATACACCTTTACAAATGCTAATAGCATTTACATAACGTCTGTTCTCAGAATATAGAGGAATGCAACTAGAAATCAATGTTGAAAGTTAAATTAAACATTACAATATATGTGAGAGTTTAACAACACACATCTAAATAACTTAGGCAAACACATAAATCTCAAGTTTTTAGATTTTTTAAAAAAGTTTAATTACTTATAATCTCTACCACCAGATGAGGGATTGAACTCACAACCCCAACTTTGAAAACCACAGGTTCTTCTAAAAGAGACACCCAGTTTCCCCTTAACCATTGAAATACATTAAAAAAAAAAAAAACAGTGAATTTTTTTGGATGCGGAGACACACAGCTCACATGAAAATGTGTTGAATGCATATATTAATGTATATATTAAGAAAGAAAAATCTAATATAAATTTACATTCACATCTCAAGAAATAAATACTAGAGCAATAAAGACAATGTAACAAAATATTAAATTAATTTTAATGTAACAAAAAAGATAAAAAGATAGGAATAATAAATACTAGAGCAAAATCAGTAAAATCAATGGAG